>NC_052518.1:71829069-72129069 GCF_014356525.2 Nilaparvata lugens | reverse complement strand
TTCCGCCCCATTATTCGATTCCTCTTCCTCATCTTGCTCAATCCTCTCTTGTTTCATACGAAATGAACTACGTCTCTCACCTTCTTCTTCTTCATCTTCCTCTTCATCTTCCTCTTCCTCTTCTCCTCCCTCATCTGATGAGATTTCATATACATTCTCATCATCGCTGATTCCATATTCTCGATTTTTATCCTCTTCAAATTGTCTCTGTATTTCCAAATTAGATTGTTTAATCTTTTCTAACGGTGATATTATTGGCTTGTATTTTTTCTTCAAGTTAACTGCAGTCTCTGATTGTAATCCTTTCAGATTATTATATTTTTTGATTATTGAATTTCTCAAACTTTGTAACTGATTTTCCAATCGATTATCAGCATTCAAATTACTCCTGATTATATTATTATTAGCTAATTGACTTAACCTATCTCTATTTCTCCTTCCTTGACTCTTAGCTTTTCTATTTGGTTTCACATGTATATGTTTTCTATCACCCATTTTAAACATTACCTTATGAAGGTTTGTTATTAACTGAAGTCTATCAATGATAGTGTTAACTTAATTAGAATAATTTCTATTTGTTAAAAATTTGTTATAAAAACATTTAAATTCTCTCTATATTTTCCATTATGTTTCTTACAGTCTGTAAATATAGAAACAAAATAATGACTTCCCTTAGTCCATACCTCTGTACACATGTTTTTAAATTTATTATAATCCATATCAGCATTAACAAAATCACGATAAACTAGTTTTAGATTTAAAGGATCCATTTTGAAAATCATCAGAATATTAGCATTATCTCTCAGTAAATGCTTCGGTATGCAAGCATAACTTTGAATAAGATAAAGTGTATTCACTCCATTATGTCTTCCCATTGAAAAATAGCTTTTTATTATTGGTAGGTTACTTGTTTGAAGATCATCAAATATAACTGAGCTATCTTTTGCTATTTTGGTTGGATGTGGAATATTAATTGTATCACTTGATTAAATAAACTCAACTCTACTTAATTTAGAAAATACTTTATCCAGAAATATGTATTTATCCAGTTTCAAACTTTTACTGAATGGATATAGATGACTGAAACTAAGTCCATCAGTATTAAAAATTAAATTCAATACTAGATTCGATTTTCCACATCCTGATGGGCCTACAATTAATGCTCTAACATTGCTAGGAAATAAACTTCCATGTTTATTTTCATTTTCCTGTTCAGTGGAACAAGAACTAATAACCAATTCATCAAAGTCGACAATAGCTAATCCATTTTTATTTTTTTTTGAAATATCTTTCTCTTCTACCATAATATTCTATGTTGTTAGTATGAAGACTTCCTTACTACTGTTCAATCAATTATATGTGTACATACTTAACCAGCTTCATATATTATTCTAACTTACACATACCTTTACAACTAGAGTAGCTTGGTTTAATTCAATAAATCAACATAGAATGAGAAACATTATACAGCATTTATTTTTGATAATTCTTTACATAATTCAAGTATATAGTTTACATTCATTAAATATGGTATGCGATAATCAAAAATTTGTACAATATCGTCTTTATTTTTCAAACTTTTGTCAATAGTTATAATAATTTTGCATTTATTTATTCGTAACTTACAACTAATACATTTATTCCTTAAACCTCTACAAGTATTACTATTATTATTACAATTAATTTTCACATTCAAAGCTTTAGTATTTAATAGTTTTATTCTCTCCTCAATTGACAAGTTCATCATGATTTCTGTAAAAAAGTTAAAGTTATAGTTTGTACAACATTGCTGATTTGCCACACATTTTCATAATTTCAAATGTAAATCTTACACTATCAATGTTTTTATCTGTTAACCTATCATCAATGAAATAATACATTTGAATATTCAACCAACCTAATAAATTACAATAGCAAAATTCAGGAATTTCCTTTAATTCACATCTTCGATGTCTATCAGGTATATTCTTATTTATAATATAACATACGCTTATATGTTCTGACTTCTGTTCTTCACTTTTACCAGGTTTTATAAATGTTAAATATTCCTCAAACGTTAGTCCTTCTTTTCTGAAACTATTCAATTCTAATATTGTTTTGTCAATAAGTTCGAAATAACAACATCCATATTTTTTATCGATTTTATTCGAAAAATAGTTCTTATCAAATGGAATTGAATCCATCTCCAATCTGAAATTGAACATAATATGCTATCAATCTTGTTCTAGCCCACTCTCATCTGAACAATTAGATAAAAAATTCCAGATAAGTTCATTCAATTGTTCTTTCGTTAAATGTTTATTTTTTTCTGTTATACATTTTTTGATTTTATCGATAGACTCTTTAAGATGTGCACAATCACATCTCCATGAAACTGGCCAATCTTTTCCCCTGTAAGCATCATATGTTGTACCGTATAAATCACAAACTAAAATATGATTATAGTTATCACTATGCCAAACTCCTCATTTTTCATAGTCTCTCACAAATGTTAGATATTTCATATTTGTCCATCCTTTTTCTGCTAAGTGGTTCAATAATTGCTGATGCGTCTCCAATAGTTCAGTTAGTTCACAACGATAACTTTGTATTCTCGGCATTTTTTCTAAAGAAACAGAATCATATTTACGTAATTCATTAAAATGTCTATTTATAATATATACTGAGCTTATATATTCATCAAATGATTCCGTTCAACAGGTCATATCTGAAAACATATTAAACTATAAGTTGGAATGATCAGCGTATATAATCAATTGTGAAATATTTACTTAGTTAGTAATTGACTCTTATCTATCCAAGACGGTTCACTAAAACCGAGCCACTTTACGAGATAACGCTTTCCAACTTTCTTTAATATTCTCTCTACAAGATAAACTTGCATTTCATCTAAAGTTAACTCTGATTTCTTCAATTCTTGTTCATAAAATTTACCTAAGATTTTTTCATTATTTAAATCTTCCAATTCATAAGTAGGTGGAATGCTTGCATGAACTGATATAACTTTATAGAGCTCTGGACTCCAATTAATTGTATAAGATCTATCGAATATAGCTCTTTGTTTACTAATTCTCACTATATCATTGATTTTGAAGCATGGTTTGATTATCTTTTTACCCTTTAAAGCTTTCAATTTACGTTTATTCAACTCGTTAAGAATTTGATGTTCATGTTTCTTTCTTACCTGAGAAGGCTTTAACTTTATAACGGAATGTACTGTATTATTATAATCTTTAACAACTTTATCTAACGAGTCAATCCATCTTAATGATCCAGTTATAGTAAAGTTTTTGTATAATTTAGACTCAATAGTTCTATTTAAACATTCTACTAATGCAGCTTTTATATGCGAATAAACATGATAGTGATTAATTTTATATTTTTTGGTGAGTTCAGAAACCTTTGCATTAAAAAACTCCTTCCCCATATCTGTCTGAAAATTTTTTAATTAAGGATTATTTTTAAAAATTAATTCCAATGCTTTACCAACCTCTTCAGCACTCTTCGTTTTTAATTTTATTGCAAAAGCAAATTTAGTAAATGCATTCACAGCAGAAAGAAAATACTCATAATTATCATTAAATTTGTGTAAAGGAATCATTTTTACAATATCTGCCCGAATAAGATCATTAATACTCTTTATTTCATAACTTCTTCTCTGAAAGTTCTGACATGCAAGTCCATGTAATTCATCTGCTAATTTACTACGTATATGTGAGCTCATTGCAATCTAATTACAAAGCTGAATATAAACTGGCTTATACCGTATACTAGATTTTATTTTTAACAAGGTTACGAATAAGTTTATTTCAGTTAAGGTCGACTACGCTAGATCAGGTTCGCTTTAATGTTTACAAACTCACTCTCACATCGATACCATGCACTTCCTTCTAGCAAGGTTACGTAACTAACTGGTTTTCCTTGTTTTGAAAGTAGACTAGTCCTAACTGTCTGTATCCAGACCTACCTCAATACTTGAACCATCTGATTCATACTGATCCATCAATTTCTTGATATCTTTATGACCCCAAGATTTACTTTCAATAAAATTTGAAGATATAATAAATCTTTTATCATCTAAAGGACTTAAACTGATTTTTGACTGTTTTATTTGATAAATATCATGCTTAAATGATCTAATATTATTAGAAGTTTCATATTGAATCTTTCTATTGAACAAGCAATCCTTATAAATATCAAAATTCAATTTCTGTGCTATGGTTATTCGAGAGACTCCCTTAGCCAAACATTTCTGTTTCATACTTAATACTTCATCTTTGTCTATGCTATCTATATATTTAAAACTGTGTAATTTAGATTTTAATCCGACAAAAGAGATTAAAATTCGAGAAGATAGTTCATCCTTAAATTTACCAGGTTGCTTCTTTTTTTGAGTAGAATAACAGAAATGTGAAGTAGGATATTCAGAAGTATCAAATAAATATGAGTTTAACTTTATATCAGCATATATGTCTGGTGTGAAAATTTGATAAAGGAAACTGTCAGTATCCGACATTAGTAATGGTATTTTATCATAATTATATATTTTAAGCATTGATTTATAATGAAACTCATACATATTCAGTTTACTTAATTCTAAAACAGTGAAACCAGCATAAATAGGTTTATTAAGTACTATATTCTTTTTTCTAGATTCAATCGCAATTACATTTTCATCAAAAATCATCCATCTCTTAACAAATGGTTTACATGCAAGTTTTTCCAATTTTTTTTCGTCAGTAACTAATTGAATATCTAACTGTTTACGTTGATTTTGAAATAGTTCTCCAAAAAGATGATTATTCATTGCCTTATAAAGTGATGAGTCAAAACTATTTGTTGATTCTTGTCTTAGTTTTGTGTTAAAGTCGATATAATCTTTTAGCCATGCTCTCTGCCTAAATTTTATGATTTTATGTATTTTTTCTAGCTTCATACCAAGTTCTAAGTATAATTTTAAGTTACGATAATGTAAAACATACTTTTTACGATCATAAAAATGAGCTAAAAGTTTACAATTTTTACGTCTAAATACTTCAGATTCATTACTCGACTGGTCTGTTCTTTCTCTCGCATAACACGTAGTCTCGTTACTATCTACTAGAAAGGAAGCTCCTGCATTAACACTACATACTGGAAAGGAAGCTCCTATCGTATCTACCGGATACGAAGCTGCGCGTTCCACATTTTCTCTAAGCTTGTAGCTTATCTCAAAATCTTTTGTTTTCTGCTGATAACGTGAAAATAAATCGATTGGAGCTTCATCTCTAACTGGTGCAAGAGGATAAGAATCATGAGCATCGTGTAGATGTTCTGGATATGATAAATCACACTGTATAGCATACCCATATTCTGAATCATCAGATATTGTTCTAACATCAAAATTTTCAATTTCCTCATCACTTAAAAAATTAAAATCATTAAAAGGAAGATTCTGACACATTGCCCAGCCATAAAGGTTGTTAGCGTCAATATATAGAAGGTAATTAGAGGGTAATTTATCATTATAAAGATGTGACATATACTTGTTATTAGCGAGTGCGTATCTTTTCACAATGAGCGATAACCCACCTCTTATGTTATCCTCAAAAAATAAATGCTGATCAATATCAGTGAGTAATTCTAATTCGACTTTTGTTTTTTTCTGTGCTGCAAACCATGAATAATGTGCAAGACTCAAAAAATGACAAATATCGAGATCATAATGTTTATAAAAAATCTCTCTTGCATTTTCAAAAACATCGCAGAGTAATAAGACATCACTTATCAAATAGGTATCATGGAACTCGCCTAGATTTTTCATAGAGAATATTTGCCATACTCTACTTGCATGTTCATAATCTGTTTCATCTACATGTTTCCCAGTTAAACTATTATAAAATTTATCTTTGGATGGGAGTGAAGTCTCTGCAAATTTTTCTACACAGTCTATGTACTCATAAGGATAACACCCCTTTTTTAAAAAGCATTCCCGCTGATTTTTTTCGCTGAATATAGTACACATTCGTTTAAACCTAACTTCATAGTTTGTATCAATTGATGCTAGATTCTTCACAAGATTATCTAATGATGCACTCAAAAAATTAAATGAATCCAAAAACTTGATATGACCTACCTTTATTGATAGAAATTTCTCAGATGATTGAGCAATACACTTTATTTTGTTCGTATTTTTAGATAATGCTTTTATTAATAATGACAGTCATAATTTTTCATATTATGAAAATAGCATGGGATGTATTTCGGAATACGACATAGTAAATTGCAACTTTCATGTGCATAACCATAAATTTTTGATGTAAAATGATCGTGATGTAGATGTTTCACATCTGTCTCACAAAACTCAGCATCACAAATTACACAATTTTTTATTTGCTGAAGCCTGCTTTGTTCTTCTTGACTTATATCCTCCATCGGTAATCTAATAATCAGATCTTTATACAATTCTTCACCTATTTCTACGATTTCATTGATAAATCTCTCAATAATTGGTTCACCAACATAAGTAGCTCTATATAAAAATGGACCTTTATAGATTTCACCATCATAGTTTAAAACTACGAAAGAATAAGAACATGGTAGATGTTTACTGGTTTTTTTAGTGAACGAATAATTCACATGTTCATCATCATCATCATCATCACTGCTATTATCAATTGGAAGAATGAACGATTCGAAATCTGCATATATTCTATACTTAAATCGAAGCATAAAACTATAATCTCTAAACTTAATGATTGAATTATAACTATTCGGTTTTGGAAGTGACGTTTTCTGTTCACCATACTTAGAACAAGTAATTATATGTGATTTTAAATTCGCTTTTCCATCTACATTTTTATTCTTATCACTTGTAAACCGATGAAAACAAAACTGACATACATGAACAGATTTATGATTTGAACTTAATGAGGATAATAGACGAGAAAGCCCATTTTTATTCTTTGTTGTATTAATTAATGTGAAATGCGAATTCTTCACATCACTTTTATTAATTGGTAAAAGTAATGAGATATTATGTTTACGTTCCTTATATATCGAAATTCTATATGGATAAAACTTTTTAGTTGTCATACAATAAGCAATCACAATAACCGATATATCTTTATTTAACATTTCAAATTTTTTAATACCATGTACATTGATAGGAAATTTTATACCATTAATGTTCAAAGTATGCTCAAATTGTTGTAGGTTATTAACAGTTAATCTCCACTCACCATAGTGTAAATAAGCTAAAATACACCAAAGAAAGCATTTATAATCTGAATTCTCAATATTAATGATAGCTCTTTTTTGTAAAATCTCCTTTGGTGTTTCTATATAACTCGAATTTGAGCCATAAATTAGATTATATCTCATAAAGTTGATGTCAAGATATTCTATTTTTGAAATACACCATCCAGAACCTTCTGAAATATATTTATCTAAAGAGTTATATATTTTATTACAACAAAAAATGTATTGATCATCTAACTCATCAATATTCTCGTTAATATTAATAATATTTTGTGATGTACTGTGGAAAGTAACACCAGCTTTTACTTGATGTTCTCCATCATCATTTAATGTTTAAAGTTTGATCATATCGACTTTAATAGCAAGATACCATCTTATACACCCAAAAAACCTTGCAGATTCATTGAGTAAAATATTAAAAATTCTATCTTTTAATTGATTTAAAATTAGACTTACATCTACTTCATTATTTCTAAAGCTTATTCTATATCTAATAATATTGCTATTGATAGCAGTGACCCACTTAACTTTAAAGTCAATCATTTCAACACTCACCCTTTGAGATTGTTGTGTTAATGAAGACGTGATAACACGCACGCGCTAGATGTTTGTTGATACTAAAGCACTGTTTCTTGGAGCTGAGTTGATTCTCTCTTGGAGTTGAGTAGTTTCTCTCTTGGAGTCGAGTAGATTCTCTCTCGCTAAGTCGAAACTCTCTTCGATTCTCTCCGACTCGCGCTAACTGCAATGATGATGACGGGAGGGGAAGTCTTGTTATCGGCTTACTGAATCAGGCGACTGCTTCATTATAGTATCGTGTATACGATATGATTGTTACTGTTTCTCAATGTCTTACTGTAAATATAAATTTGAAAATAGTTGAAATTACTGAAGCTATAGTTGAATAAGAAATAGAGTAAGTATTAATGTATGATGTAAGACTTGTCAATGAATTTAAAGCTATACGATGTTCTAAACAGTTGTTATACTATCAAGTCTAATGAATAAATGAGAAATCAGGTTGCATACGATTGATTCTATTTATATGTTATTGTAAATGGGAAGAGAATAAATTTTTCCCTTTTCCCACATTTCTGGTTAGCTGATAAACAATATTCTTCCTAGTTCTATCCTTTTCTTTGTATTAGATGCAGAGCGAGGTGAACGCATTCGCATCAATGATTTCAACTTCATGTTGAAAAGAGACAAGCAATATCGACTTCTTTGTTAGATGCACTGTACTTGAATGCAGTCTAATCATGTATATCATAAAGACAGGAAATTCAGTACATAGGCTTAACTGTACTTACAAGTAGCATTAACATATAGAACTTCTAATTTAAGTACAAGGATGTGTTAGCCTTGCTATTTTCATCAAGGTAATGAAATACACCCCTTCCAATTCAGAATTACGGAAGACGATATCCCACCATTAGATTTCAGAGTGTAGAAGAAGAAAATTTTTAGTATAAAAGCACCCAAAGTTTTGATTTGAATCATAGTATTCATCTGATGAAAATGTCATCTACTAGCACTACTGATTCGACCAAGAACGTTGCTATGGATCAGCCAATGGTAAGTTTAATCAATAAACTACTGAAACTATTTACATAAACTAACTTAATAATATAACTCTTTCTCAACTTAAATTAGTAGTAAATATCTAATGCTATAACAAATACAAAATTTATTTCATATTTCAAATATACACACAAAAAACTTGTTTCAGATTTAAATGTGTTAAAGTTCTAATTAGAGATTGAAAATATGAAGGAAGTTTGTATTGGAATGAAAATATTGATTGATAAATTTCATGATTCATCAAATAAAGTTAAATATGATATGAGATACATTAACTTTTTAACAGAATGAAGTTCACCAGGTAAGCTAGTTACCAATCATTTAGTACATGATCTACTATAAATTATCTTTATCTAATTTCAGGTAACATACTCGAGTGTAGCAGCTACACCAAAGATGACGTCTTCGCCAGCTCCTTCGACAATACCGCAGATACCGTGGGGATTCCCATATAATATATGGAGCAATCCCCATCTTTTCAATCAAGCATTTCCCGGATTGGGAATGATGCAAACCATTCCCGGTCCGGTTGCACCTTCACCACCAGGTTTTCAACCGATTGCATCTTCTCCTCCTATCACCGAGCCGTCCACTTCCACGTCTACCATCTCAAAAGCGACTACTTCCTCACCTGCTGACGAGACATCTATTTCTTCTTCTCCTCTCATCTCCGAGCCGTCCACTTCCACGTCTACTATCTCAAAAGCGTCTACTTCCACGCCTGCTGACGAGACAACTATTTCTTCTTCTCCTCTCATCTCCGAGCCATCCACTTCCACGTCTACCATCTCAAAAGCGACTACTTCTTCACCTATGGTCAAAACGTCGTCAGCTACCATCACAAAACCGACTACACATGGTCCTATCGTTGACGAGGAGACCGCTGTCACGAGGGTGAGTAAATCTTCATCCTCATCAAGTTCGGATGAGCTTGATGAGGATGAAGCAACTTTTTCTGTTAAAAAATTTAATTGTGCACAAACATATGTAGCAAAACGTTGTATATTTGCACAAACATTAAGTACCGTATTTGAATACCCAATTATAAAGGCAAGATTTGTAAAGACTCAGTGGGGGGATAGCTATATTTTACATTTATTGAATCAAAAAAATAAAGAAATAAGTATTTTCCTCCCACGGAGATATTCGAGCTGGCTAAATAAAAAAAACTTAGATTCATTTAACAGATCAAAATTAAAACTAAAAGCAAAACATCGTCTAGTAAACAGAGTGATAAAAGGGAAGGAGATATCGGTAATGGTTACCGACCTCACACTAATAGACTGTACCACCTAAACTCTTGAAAGGATATGATAACAAAATTTAAACAAAAAGCAAAACATCATCTTTTCTGTGAATAAATTTAATTGTGCACAATCATATATAGCAAAACATTGTATATCTACACAAACATTAAGTACCGTATTTGAATACCCAATTATAAAGTCAAGATTTGTAAAGACTCAGTGGGGGGATAGCTATATTTTACATTTATTGAATCAAAAAAATAAAGAAATAAGTATTTTCCTCCACAAAGATATTTGAGCTGGCTAAATAAAAAAACTTAGATTCATTCAACAGATCAAAATTAAAACTAAAAGCGAAACATTGTCTAGTAAACAGAGTGATAAAAGGGAAGGAGATATTGGTAATGGTTACCGATCTTAATAGACTATTCCTAAAGTCTAGAAAGGATTTTACATTTATTGAATCAAAAAAATAAAGAAATAAGTATTTTCCTCCACGAAGATATTCGAGCTGGCTAAATAAAAAAAACTTAGATTCATTTAACAGATCAGAATTAAAACTAAAAGCAAAACATTGTCTAGTAAACAGAGTGATAAAAGGGAAGGAGATATTGGTAATGTTTACCAATCTTAATAGACTATTCCTAAAGTCTAGAAAGGATATATTAAACATTAGACTCTTAACAATTAGAGTACAGTTAAATTTATTCACAGAAAAGATAGTCACAACTATATAATCAAATGTATCGAAATTTCTTGATTCGGCTTAATGTCTGTGTTGATATGTCACATTATTTTGTTTTCATATGTTTGAGTACAGTTGAATTTATTAACAGAAAAAAGATAGTTACATCTACATAAACAATTCTATCAAAATTTCTCGATTTAACTCAACCTCTGTGTTGATATGTCACATCTGTTTCATACATAAGATATAATCAATATTTGTATCAATATTTCTCAATTTGAAATAAAGCGAGTTTAAATTTAATTTGTAGATTATTCACTCACCTTTCAATTAATGATAGAGTTGATTACTGCTACAGTCCTGCTAGTGATGATGATGATAATGATGATGTTAACACTTTAAAGTAGTTGCTTCCTTCTTGAAGAATCACTAAGGAGTGAAGATTTTCCTGATCTGAACTTATATTTATACTTTTCCGTATTGAACAGTAAAAGCAAAAAGTCTGCTAACAATGTTTCACATACATGTTTGAACATGTATAAGAAGATGATGACTGGTTAAGCAACAATGCATATACTGAATAATGAATCAATACTTCACTTGCATGTTCAAACATGTGTGTGAGATCAATAGCTAGTTCTTACTCTGCTATTTAGTAAAGACTGTATATTTGAATTTAACAAACTTACATTTACCAGTCTTAGTTAGAGCTTTGAGTAGTTCAGACACAAAATGTTATTACAAAATGAATCTTATGAGTGTGAAAATAATAGCATGTCTAAAACCAAAATTTCATATTCAATCAATTTATTAAAAATAATTTGTATTTTCACTGTAATGTTATATTGGTTTGCAATAATTATTCTATTATATGCAAATTATAATAAAGTCTGTAGGTGTGACTTGGCTTCATCAAATTTTACAAATATACTTCAGTTCAATATATCGCTTCAAACAAATAATAGCAATAGAATGCAAGACAGCGACAATATTGAATCAGATGAATTTTCTAAACACTTGCTAGATATGGAAAAAACAAAGACTAGTACTTTATTTTATTTAAAATCTTGTATTATTTCAGCGATAGGTATCAAGAAAATATCTAAATCATTTGAAAATGAGCTTAATGACTGGTATTCTTCATTGATTGATCCCTATCGAAATATATGTAACTTTTATAATAATTATAATGTAATCAATAATTGTGTAAACCCACAATTTGATGTTATTGATGTTAATATTGATCTACTTTTAAACAAAACGAAACAGTTTTGTATTACAAATTGAAAGATGACTAGCAGATGTTATGAATGTCATTCTTTCAAGTTAGGTAGTTGAATGTAAGTTTCTAGTTTTGATTAGTGTAACAGTGACTGTCTAAGCGATAGTATGGTTAAAGTTGGATATAAAGGAAAGGTTAGTTCGCATAGTCATATCAAGTCTAAAAAATTCAAAAAAAGTGGTATTATTGGTAGCGGATTATTATCTAAACTCGGTAGTATTGCATCTAGCGTAATTAATAAAGGGATCGATATTTTACCAGTTGAAATTCATCCATTTTCATACCAGTATTGTGGCCCTGGCACCAAATTGGAAAAGCGATTAGCAAGAGGTGACCCGGGAATAAATTCATTGGACAGAGCGTGTAAGGTACATGACATAGCCTACAGTCAGTTCAGCAATAACGAAACACGTTCGAAAGCTGATGGTATATTAGCTGATAAAGCTTGGGAAATTTTTAAAGATTCAAGTACACCACTTCCTGAGAAAGCATTAAGTTATTTGGTAAATCTTGCAATAAAGACTAAGAAAGCTATTGGTTCTGGTATTCATCGTATAGGTAGGAGAGGTAGAAAAAGAAAAAGTGGAAGGTATTCAGTGAGAAAACCATCCACCATGAAAAGTGATTTAATTCGTAAAGAGACTATTAAACAACTCAAAACACATGTAAAAGGAAGAGGATATTATTTAAAGCCATATCCACAGTATTATGGAGGAGGTAGGTTATTAAACACAGCAAGAACACATATTCCATTTGATGCAATTGGACTAGTAGGAAAGAAAAAGAAAAGGAGAAAAGTTAAAAGGAAACGTATTAGAAAAACACAAAAATGAATTATTTAAAGTTAGATAAAGCATTATCAAACTTTGATTTGCTAATTTTAGCTAAACTATTAAAAATACCATTACGTGGTGTTTATATGTTGAACAAGCTACCGGATAGAGTACTTACTAATGAAATGATAATAGTAGATTTGGATAGAGATAGTGGAGTTGGATCACATTGGGTAGCCTGTCATAAAATAGCAGATAATGTTTACTATTTTGATCCTATAGGGAATTTACAGCCTCCGAAAATGTTAGTAGATTACTGGTGTAAACAAAAGAATATTTATATCTATTATAATATTGATCAGGTACAATCATATACTTCAAATATATGTGGACATCTATGTCTCTTGTTTCTTTGTAATCAGTTATAAGTGTTGAATGCTGAGAGAAGGATCTATAAAATGGTTGTTATAACATTATCATCAAATACGAGTGAGCTTTATGAAACTTTACCAGAAGTACTAGAACTTTCAAGCGAAACTGAATGGGAGATAGGCTTAATAAATTTGTGGACTTTCAACTCAATACCTAATGTAGAGAAAGGAAAGAATTCTAGTTTCAAATTTGGTGATAATCTAGTGAAACTGGAAACAGGATCATATGAGATTGATACGATTATAGAAGCATTAAAAGAAAAATTAAACATAAGCGATGAATCTAATGATTTAAAAATTATAGGTAATAACAATACATTAAAAACAGAAATATATTCGAGTAAAGCAATTGATTTAAGCCAGCAAGATTCTATTGCACCGATATTAGGTTTTGATAGAGAAATTTTAGTGCCGAATGTTTGGCATTACTCGAAAAATCAAGTATCAATATCAAATATTTCCTCGATTATAGTTTCATGTAATCTAGTGTGTAGTACATATGCTAATGGAAAAGAAACACATAGTTTATATGAATTCCTACCAAAGGTGCCACCAGGTTATCTGATCAATGAAACACCTAATCCGAAAATTTATGTAAGCTTATGTACACATAAATTTCAAACCATTAGCGTAAAGATCACTGACCAGAACGGTAGTTTATTAGATTATAGAGGTGATAGAATAACAGTAAGATTACATATATGTAAAAAACAGTATTAACATGGGCTTTATTGTTTACAATTCGCAAGCATATTCTAAATATAGACCTGTAAATCAGACTGGATTGAAAAGACAAAATATGAAACTGATTAAATGGGGTGTGTCTAAAAAAAGAAAGAAGTTAATGTATGGATACAATGGTGGAGACTTGATTAGTAAGAGTTCATACTCTGTGCCGTTAACATAAAAAAACGCATGCATTTTAGAGAGATTAGGATTTCGTGTTAATTATAATTTTGTCAATGGCGGCAATAAGTGAGATACTAGATGTAGAAAGCGATGTACACTACTACAATGATATTACAAATTTTGAGTATCATACACATGGACCATATGCAAATCAAAAACTTGAACGCTTAGATGAAGTGAGAATTCCTATAGATTCTATGGATCTTTATTTTCTTCCATGTCGTTCGTTTCTATTAATTGAAGGTCGAGTTGATTGTAGAAAGGATGTGAAAGATGATAAGTCGGATGCTGTGACTGAGACGTCAGCAACATATAAATTAATAAGTAATGCAATTGGCTATTTGTTTGATGAAATCAGATATGAGCTTGCAGGTACATCTATAGCTAAATCAAGATTGGTTGGTATAACTTCAACAATAAAAGCATTATTGTTGAAAAATTTATTTGATAAGAATATTTTTCATTTAGCAGGATTTGATCATGGAGGATATACATTAACTGATAATAAATTCAGCTTTTGTGTACCACTAAAACTAATTCTTCCTTTTTTCAAGGATTTCAAACATGTAATATTGAATTTAAAACAAGAGCTTGTATTACTTAGATCATCATCAGATATGAATTGTATTGAATCAGCAGATGGTGAGAGAGTTTCAATAACTTTGACTAAGTTAGTATGGAAGATGCTGTATATTGAGCTACAAAATCATAGAAGACTAAAATTCCTGAAAATACTTGATGCAGACAGACCATTAAAATTAGCTTTCAGGAAATGGGAGATTCATGAATACCCAGTTCTTCCTTTAACAAAGGAGCATAGTTGGACAATCAGAACAACCTCCTCAGCAGACATTCCAAAATACGTGATTTTAGCATTTCAAACAAATAGGAAATTAACAATGAAAGCTAATATGGCGAAATTTGATTTTTGTCATCTTCATAATGTTAAACTTTATTTGAACTCACAGTATTATCCCTATGATCATTTTTTGGGTAGTAAAGAGTTAATGTATAAAACGTTCCTTGATTTTGCATTATCGTATTATAATTTACCGGTAAATGCTGAATATGGAAATGCAATTGATTTTGCTAAGTTTAAGGATGAAACACCGATTTTTGTAATAGATTGTTCACATCAATCAGATCACTTGAAGGTATCGACTGATGTTAGAGTAGAAATTGAATTTGAAAAGGCTGTACCAAATTTGACAACAGCATATTGTATTCTTGTAAGTGATACATTAATGGAATATAAACCACTAACATCGCTTGTAAGAGAAGTGCAATAGGTTTCTAATAGTATGTGTAGGTTTGTCAACTTCACAACAGAGTGCGCGTAAATCAGTAAATAAGTTTAAGTTTGAAGGTTAGTAAGTAGTTGCTTGCGAGACGTGGTGATACACACACCATTGATTCATTGTCAACAGCATTATTCTTGAGGCTACTGCAGAAGATGGAAGAACTAGTTAAGATGACAAGGAGGATGACAAAGACAAGGAGGAAGAAGAGGGTGATATTTATGATAGACTTTCAGCTTACTATACCGGTACTAATAGTTCATTTAATGAGATGCATCATTCTAAACCAGTTTCTAAACAAGAACGACAAACATATTCTCGTGCTGTTCAGTGTAATTTAGATAGTGAAGACACTTCGCAAACAGAGACGGAAAGCGAATTGATTGAAGAAGATGAGGTGCTTAATAATGAAGCTGAAAAGGAGAATGCAGTATTGAAAGAAACAGGTGAGTCAGATATTTCAACTTTCTGTGTGGTCGAATTTCATGGATTTAAAAATTATTCGGATAATTCATTTATTCTAAAAGAATTTGCGCTTATTGATACACGTCAAACATATGTTTTATATCATTTCAAACCACCATTTCCTAAATCAGAACTTCCATGGAAATCATATTGTGATGTATCTTGGCTGGAATTTTATCATCATAAGATAAAATGGGAGATGGGAGATACTGAATACTCAGATAATATTATCAAAAGTTGTCTACAAAACTATCAAAAAGTTTATACTAAGGGTAGAGAGAAGATGGAATTTTTAAAGAAATTTCATGCTAATGTTGAAATGATACCAGATAATTTTGAAAGACCGGATTATAAAAAATTTGAAAGTAGTTGGAGTAATGAGATTTGTAAAATACATAGATCGGTTGTGAATGGACGTTGTGCGCTTTTCAGCGCTAATCATTATCTTTCAGAATTACTAATAAAGTCAGAAGTAATGTGTAAACAACATGTGGATTATATGTGTGAGAGCGAGAGGATGAGTTGTCCTTTTTATAATAGTGAGAAAAAAAGAAAGTATGCAAGACAGGGTTTTTTCTACAATGGTAGTAAAGTAATTTGTGTTTATTGTGGATATGAACTGTTTATGCATAGAGCTAGAATATGTAATCTTAATAGCAGCTGAAGATAATTTAGAAAGTAAACTTCGCGAACATTTAGATTGGTTTGATGTATGTGAAAATTCAATCAGTAAAGCTAAAAAAGAAAATCGAGATACAACGTTATTAGTGGAATTACTATCAGTTTTTTTATCAACAGTGAATATTAATGACATTAACGAGTATTTATGTTATTATAGACCGTTTAAATTGAATGTGAATAAACTATTAAAATTAGAAAATGCAGTATTAAATAATATTACGTCATCTATAAACTAGGGATGGGTATCGATACATCGATGTTTTTAAACATTGATGTTTCAACATCAAACATCGATGTTTTTGACATCGATGTTTACTGTTTGATGTTTTTCACTTATCGATGGTTTTACCTAGACATCGGTCATCCAATGTTTTTCCCAACTAAAAAGTAAAAACAATTCTAATTTTTTAAATTGATATAAGTTTTTTTTTTCTTTTGTTTGAAGAGGATTATCTTGAGAGCAATAAGCAATAGTAACAGAATTACAATCATTATCTCTATTATATTTAGTGTAGTATTCTGTTTAGTGTTTTTTTTTTTGTGAATATAGATCACTCTTGTGAAAGATCTCACATAAGTTTTGATTTCCTGCAGATTGCTATTTTTAATTTTCAATCAGACTCTCTGTATTTTTATGTGAGACTGTTGGATACTCTTGAAGATTTACATTACTTCTGTGGCCCATGTCAAGGTTAGATAGTTAGTTATTTAGAATTGAATAAGAGGTCGGATTCTTCGTTTCTTAGGAAGAAAGAGTTTTTTCTTACTACAATTATTTCCTCAACATGTAGTTATTTAACTAGCTCTGGAAAAGAGGTCCTCGTATTGTAAGGAGTGCAGATATCCATATAAAAAAACTTAATCCATTTTCATTTCCTAAAAATCTATCAGGTATTGAATGAATACGATATGAGTATCAATGATTGCTAAAATTAGCTTAGGGTGAAATTTCAAGACCGAATCCTCAAGGATATCCCGAGAGGTTTCAAACTAAACCATGAAGATGACAAATCTTGTGAACTAGAGTTGATGTATCTTTCTAGTCACAACCTGACTTCAATTATTCGAAAGACTGTTACTTGAATACCACAAGTCCAAAATTGCTGTGATTCCAGTTAGTAACTGTTAAAATATTGGAACAATAGCTCCAGATAAAATTGTAGTCACTTTAGAAGCTCTTTTTGTGCTCTACAATCTGAGATCAGGTATAGCAATCTATCTCATATTCCAGGTACACCTGACAACAATGCTCCTTGTATTGTGAAAAACACCTAATTTTCAGCTTCAAGCATCATCACCAACTACATTGTCCTCACATTGATATTTTGCACAACGATTAAGTTCTTGAGACTATGATCTATGAGAATCACCCGTAAGATACACTTCATTTCAGTATTTCCTGGTGGAGAGGCGCACTTAAGGACATCTCAAGGATCAAAATTTCAAACACATAACTTTTGACACAATGCTCAGATTTCATCGTACTACACTTCATCCTTCTCGGTTTGTCACGGCGGTTCAAAATCATACATAATAAGTCAAATTCGGTCGAAAAATGGAAAATTTATTGTTGAGTGTACTAAAGCCCATATTTCAATACACAGAAAATGACCAATTCCTATATTCAAAGTTGCATGTCTTGTAAAATACTTCTGATAAAATTTCCAAATCTAGTGAGAATGTGAAAATTGTCCCCCTCTACCCACTCCAATAAATAATACTTTCGATTCCAAACCAATTTGGAAATTAAGATTTTAAAAATGGCGATTTCAGTTTTACATTTTTTTCGTAATTTTACTGTTGATCAAGAGTCTCTAAAACGAGTCTGATACATCATAGAAACTTACGATTGATTACAAATTGTAGATAAATTCATCCTCTACAAGCTCAGTTGCCTAAAATCCATCTTGAATCACTTTTTGCTATCATAGAACTGCCAAAACCGTTAATATGAGAAAAATATCTACAATTTCCGGATTTTTTTCAACAATCAAATCTCACTCTACGAACAAATTTTTTCATGAATTGTTTACAGCAGATGAAATAGAAAATTCTATTGTATACATTTCAAGATCATGTAATAATTTTTATAATAAGGGGTTACAGAGGAACGTAGCTTTGAATATAGAAATTGACCATTTCTTATGTATTGAATATGAATAAGTACCTACACTCAACAATAAATTTTCTATTTTTTCACCGAATTTGACTGTTGATCCATGATTTTGAACCACCTTGGCGAGACGAGAAGAATGAAGTTTAGTACGATGAAATCTGAGCATTGTGTTAAAAGTAAATTATAAGTGTTTGAAATTGAGGACAATGTAGTTGGTGATGATGGTTGAAGCTGAAAATTAGGTGTTTTCCACAATACAAGGAGCATTGTTGTCAGGTGTACCTGGAAATCTATATGACATAGAGCGCTCTACCTGATCTCAGATTGTATAGCACAAAAATACGCCTAGAGGGATTTTGAAATATACATCTAAATTGTAACAATCAGAAGATATTATTGATTAAAAACTAAAATTCATCAAAATTGATTTTTTCTTCAAATTTTACTCATTTTTACTCAAATTGGTTCTGGACTTCTCTTATGTACCCAAATAATATATTAAAAAATCAGAACTACAGAATAAATTGCAAGCACACCCCCTTTTTTATGTCTATATTGACTGGACTAATAGTATCATCCATAAAAATGTAGGGCGATAAACGATGTTTAAAAACATCGATGTTCAAAAACATCGATGTTTACTGTTCAATGTTTTTCACTTATCGATGTTAGGATGAAAAAAACATCGATGTTCAAAACATCGATGTTTTGTCTTTCAATACCCATCCCTACTATAAACAATGATGAAGTTCATTGACTGTTCATGAACATGTTTGTGCAGGTCTTCGTAGTGTACGTAGTGGGGGAAGAGTATTGAGGGAATGAAGTCAGTAACTTGAAATTGTTATTCATTCTACATTCAACATTGTACGTGTGTGAACGTGTTTTCAATCATGCAGGACACTCTATCTTTTGATTTGACAAAAGGCAACCAAACATCATATGAGGATATTCCAATTGTTCAAATATATGATTTGAAACCTGATTTCAAATATCCGATACAAAAAGCGAGATTAGCACGAACAAAGTGTGGAGTTAGAATTATATTGTAATGAGACTATATGAAATTAACAAGAAGAGTGGCGCGTATTCGTTTTATGATGTTTATCTACCTGAGAAGTATTTATCAACATTGAATGCAGCAACTTTGGATGATTTTAACAGTAGAAAGTATGTAATGAAATGTGAACATAGAGAGGATAAACCATCTTTAATTCACTTGGAAATGCAATAGTAAGAACTCAAAACTAACTTAAACTGGATTGATTTATTTTACTTAGAATTGATCAAACTCAGTGATGTAGGTCTGTCTCATAGTTAAATGTTAACAATTGATATTTCTATATTAGTCTAGATATTTGGTAAATATTTAGTCTACTATAGATAATCTATCAATGTTTGACTAGAGATGGAGATGAAGCACTTTAAAACTTCAACGCCTGCGCTTTTTACTGCATGGATAAAGTGAATATTCGAATTTAATTATATACTATCAAATTATATCCATATTCATTTTTATCCTACAGTCAGGTGGAAAGAAAAGCATATATAAAAGAAAGTAAGCTGTATTTCACTCAGTCTTTACTCAAAAAAAAAATAACTGATCTAACAACTACATCAATGATAGTAAAATGATTGTATGTAGTAACAGAAGCAACAAAGATTTAATAAGTAGAGCTGAAATGCTGCTGCTGCTGCTGCTCTCTAATTTCTGATCTAACTCAGTGATGTAGGTCTGTCTCATAGTTAAATGTTAACAATAAATTGATATTTCTATATTAGTCTAGATATTTAGTAAATATTTAGTCTACTATAGATAATCTATCAATATTTAGCTAGAGATGGAGATGAAGCACTTTAAAACTTTAACGCCTGCGCTTTTTACTGCATGAATGAAGTGAATATTCGAATTTAATTATATACTATCAAATTATATTCATTTTCATTCTACAGTCAGGTGGAAAGAGAAGCATATATAAAAGAAAGTAAGATGTATTTTACTCAGTCTTTGCTGAGTTCAGCCAGTGTTAACTACAAAAGGTGTTAGTACATACATAACCTATAAATTATGAGTCAATGCTTTAGTTATTCAAAGTTCAAAAAGCTATCAAGGCTTCTAATGGGTATAACATTTGATGAATTTAATGAACTGGCAAATAGTGTAAGATATTCAAAGTACTGTTTAGATAATGACACTGACAGTAAGGAGGTTAAGCATAACAATCAAAATTCAAACAATGTAAATACAAACAATTCAAGATTCTCTATATTATCCGAAATATATGATTTACTAGATATTGTGATTGATGGTTATTGTCATTTTCATTATGGCTGTAGCTGTGAATGTCCAGTTATGACAATAACTGATGTTAATGAGCTCTGGGAAGCATTATTTGATCTAGCTGAGCGTAAGTGTATGAAAAAGTAAAAAACATTAAGCTTAAAGGCGGGCGGCGGCGGGTGGCGGCATAGGGGGTGACGGGGGGGGACTTGTTTGGAAGGAGGATCTTGCAAGTGTCTATTTATTTTTTTAAAATAAGTACTTGAACAAAAATGGTGGTCTTCAGTAGGAGGAGGAGATTTGGTTTAGGCTGGGGGGGTCCGCAAAGTGTGGGGGATTGCTTGGAGGGGGATTCTGCAATTGGTACGCCCATAAATTTGTTTTTTTCAAATAAATACTTGAAATAAAATGGCGGTTTTAGTATCGGTGGGAGAACTGGTCCAGGCGAGGGGTTAGAAAATGGAGTTTTCCCGCGTGGAGCGTGGGGGGATTTGGGCGGGGTTTAGAGCCCCCCTGGGGGATTAGGCTCCGCCCCCTAATTAAAATACTGCTCTGTGATTGGTGCGTTCAAACAGCAATACCTTACTACTTAGTATTTTGTTTATATATCCTCCAGTAGTATATATCTACTATCTTCTATTTATATATACCTTCTATTTAGGCATTAGAGCCTCACATAATAAGATGGATGTGGTAATCTGTTTGAGAACTCAAGTTGATGGTTAGTAATGCGTTCTAGCCCTAGAGGATGAGGCACTTAGATAATACTCTATCTTTCAAAAGTAACTCATACTATACTGTTCATGCAAATTGCCACATCTATCATCACTATTGCGCTACTCCATTCCTGTCTAATTATTCAAGGACATATTTATACAATAAATAGATATGAAATTCACACAGTGTACTACATTACACCAACAATTGATTATCTTCAATGATGATCATTATAAACTAGATCAAACAAAGTTACATTGTTCCATAGTACATTCTAGCCCATTCTTCACATTTATTCAAGAATATTGTTAATCTCCAAAGATAATTATGTCATTTCATATTCGAATTAACTTATATCTACAAATACCGTACCAACTTACTGAATGGAGACTAATATTATGTATCCTTCTTCCTTTCTATAATAGGCTACTGTATTGTTGTTAATTCTATCAGATTGAGCCTTTTCTTTTGTGTACAAAATTCAAGCAGTTTATACTATTCTTAAAAACATTCAATAACAGCCTTAACGATACGCATATTGAGGAATGGAGTGAGGAAAGAAGAAGATTGTTGCTCAGAGAGCAAATATATACTTTTATATAGCCTACTGTCTTCCACTGGTAAGGTTCACTAAAAAAGAGGCCTACAAAAGGTGGTCAAATTCTTATCGTTGGAATTCGATAAACAGGCCTTCAGCACTAAAACCTAGTCCCATGCAGCTTATCGCTACTCAATTGCAAACGTTCATAATCTGCGTGAAAGCAAAGGAATATAATAGTATCAAAGTCAACTTTGTTTCAATATTTATCCTTCCTTTCTTGTTTTTCATTTATCTTACATATTTGAAAGGTACTCACTATGTTCATATGAATATTCCTTTATGCGGTCAATTACCCTCTCAACGTTTTCACTGCTGGTTGGACGGCTTGACGTCGTTCGTTTTATTATTTCTTCTTTTTCTCTTATTATGATAAGAGATGCAGTAGAATTATTAGATACAGCACCTATAGATTGTGTTGAGTGTACAGATATTCAAAATTTCCGTTGTAAATTTCTTGAGAACGGGGGACCCGGGAGTGCAACCCATCAAAAGTTTACAGTTATCCAACAAAATATTAGGAGTTATAAGAAAAATATTGATGAATTTAGCATATTATTACAAAGCCTCAATTATTATCGTTTTACATGTATAATTGTAACTGAAGCTTGGTTAGGTGATGAGAGTGATTTGATGGAAATCCCAGGTTATAGTTTGTTCAGATCATTCAATAATATCAATCAAAGCGATGGAGTAGTAGTTTATATACATAGTGAAATATCTGCTGCTTGTCGCGAGCTTCAATTAGGCGGTATTTCAACTTCTCTCTCCCTTACATTCGACTGGGCCGGGGTGCCATGTGAACTATTAGCTTGCTATCGTAGTCCCAATTCTAGTCTTGGCATTTTCATTGACTCAATTGATTCGTATTATAACAATCAGAGGAATACGATAAGTGTATAAAAATTCTTGCTGGTGATATGAATTGTAATGTTTTAAATGTCAATTCCCAATCAATAGAAGAGAGGTTTGTAGATGTGCTGAACGATGCAGGTCTCGTTTGCTGTGTTGACAAAGTAACCAGGTCAGCTAGCAACACCTGCATTAATCACTATTTTATCAAGCTGCCTCCCTTATTTGAGGTGGAATCAGTAGTAATTCAAACCTCAATCACCGATCACTATACTGTTTGCATGAAATTTTCTACTCCGGAACCTATCCCATCTCTTAAGAGGCAGTATAGCAGCCGATGTCAGCTCTGGAAGCCCATC
Organism: Nilaparvata lugens; assembly: GCF_014356525.2. Lineage (NCBI taxonomy): Eukaryota > Metazoa > Arthropoda > Insecta > Hemiptera > Delphacidae > Nilaparvata > Nilaparvata lugens. Next base: position 72,105,552 of record NC_052518.1, on the reverse strand, counting down.
CCATTAGCCAGGCAAGGGCTGAAAACCAGTGAGGATAGAATCTTAACATTCTATACTCTCTGCTAAAAACAGTACAGTGTGAGAAGCGAGAGCGCTAGAAGAGAGAGTGAGTGAATGGAAGTGCAAATACAAAGGCAGATGGCCGTAACCAATCGATTGTTGAGAAGTCTGTCTAGTCTAGAAGCAAAGAGAACATAATACTTCTTCTATTCTTTTGTCTCTGCAAAAAGCAACAAACAAGTCTAGAACTTAAGTCGAAATCACAGGCAAACACCTTGAAAACAAGATGACAACAAAAAGTTTCATGGTCCTTTTATATCGCTTGTATTTTGATAATCATTCAAGATATATTACCGTCTTTTGCTCAAACATTTCTGGAAAACCTTCCTTTATAATTTTCGATATGTGCAGTTTACCCCTATAACTCAAATTTTATCCAGTTATTACGTTGTAAAAGACGGAAAAACGTTTTCTGACATCTGTTTTTTATGATCAAAAATATTATTTTTGAGATTTCCATCATGGATATTATAATATGTATGCTAATGCTGGAAACTATTTGGAAAGTAGTTTTTATAGTGAAGCGTACAAGAGAACATCACGTAGGGCTATACTGAATTAGACTGGTTACTATATTACAGTATACTATTCTTTCGTTTTTTCCAAACTCTTGGCTTTGCTTGAAAGCCTATGTTATAGAAATTCTTGGAAAAAATCTTTTCATATATTTCTAGAATCTAGTATTTTAAACTTGATTGTGGAGGAATAAAAAATTATTAAAACAAAACACAAGCTCAATTCTTACATTACTGTACCGTACCCTTCAAAAGGAGAAGATTCAATTTTGGAAAAATTGTAAACATCAACAGTAACTACTTGTAAGGTTTTAGAAATGTAAATAGACTTTAATTCTTAGATTAAAAAATCATTTGGTTGAAAATTTCTTTATTTTCTCCATATGAAGAAATTTGAATGAAAAAAAAATTATTAATATAAATTTGGTTCCTTTTATTTTTGAATGGAAGTTGATTAGTTCAGACCTACTTGAACAGAAGCATAATCACAATAATATCACAAATCATGAGTAGTAGTCATTGAGTAAATCAAATCATCATATCAAATCATTGAGTACATTATATGAACACTTAAACAAACTAATAGAATGTAAAAATTGGAATTGATTAGAATATTATTCAATTAATTATAAATCATTATTGCTATAAAAAGAAACAAAATCCTACAAGAACGGTTTCTGAAAAACATCGAAACTGTCTCTCGAACTGTCAGTTGTCCTGTAAATCTTCTCTGAATAAGTATAATACAAGAATAATTATTCGGAAACATTAGATCATAACACACTATAGCTCACGTACTAATAACACAATTTCATATAATACAAGATTGAACCGCACAGAATTTGTATAAAACCCTACATACTTATACACCCATAGGCATTCAAACATGTTATTTCAACTATAATAGAACAATAATTATTCGAGAGCATTAGATCATAACATATTATAAGCTTACGTACTAATAACACAAGTTTATTTTAATCACAATCATATAATTCAAGATTGAACTGCAAAGAATTTGTATAAAACCCTACAAACGTATACACCCATAGAATTTCAAACAAGTTATTTTCCATCACGAACTGCTTATTATTAAATCACTTTTTGCTTTTAGAAAAAACGACTAGCAGTCAGATATTTTACAATAAATGAATGAATCTCTCACTGGACAACGAGATCTTTTGGCAGTTCCGCCATCTTCTTGGTTGTACTCATAGACAAGTAGAAGGATAGGATGGCAATTTTTAGTGTGCTGTTGGTGTCTATTGGATTGGTGTCTGTTGGTTCTGATGGTGTCTATTGGGTTTGTTGTGGCTAGGAAAGTAATCAAAGAGGATGTGGGATTTGAAGTTGGTTTGTTCATTTAATATACATTGTCTATTGCTTTTAAATTGGGTGTATATTTCAAATTGTTCTATTGTGTCTAATTCTGGTCCTTTGTTTTTTATGTGTATGATTTGTAGATCAGTATTTATGTTTGTGTGATTGTGATTTTCTTGAATCAGGTGGTCGGTGAATGCAGATTCTGTTTTTGTTTTTAGTCCCTGAATATGTTTCTTGTATCTTTGATTGAAAGAACGGCCTGTCTGTCCGATATAGAATTTATAACATTCAGAGCATTTTAGCTTGTATACTCCTGGGAGTTTGAGTTTTTTGTTGTCTTGAATTTTTTCTCTTTTATTGATTTGCTTGTAGATTTTATTTTTTGTTCTAAATGCTACTTTAAATGCTGATTTTCGAAACATACTTCCTATTCTGTTGGATTTGTTGTTTATATATGTCAGTGCTATGAACTTTTCAGTTTTGTCCTTCTCTTGTTTTTGACTTTTGATTTTTTGGAGTAGCTTGTCGATTAGGTTGTGTTTGTATCTGTTCTGTTGTGCTAGATATTTTATGGTATTGAGTTCTGCTTTGTAGTGTTTAGGTGAGAGGGGGATGGTTTGAAGTCTGTGTAGCAAAGATAGGAAAGCAGTAATGATTGAGAGCTCGACGAGAGCGGTCGTATCGGAGTGGTTGCTGAGTCAGCTGTGCAAAGTTTAAACGTTCCGTAACAAAATATTTCGTGCTAGTGAACCGTGCTGTAGTGAATATTTTATTTGAAGATTTAAAAATGTCTTGTTTTATTTGCTCTAAATCCGTTCGGAATTCAGGTGAGCTGATTTCATGTGTTGACTGTGAAGCGAATTTTCATATAGGATGTGTGAAAATGACCAAGGACGATGCGGACTACATAAAGAGAAACAAACAAATTTGGAGATGTAGCAGCTGTTCCTCTACACGTCGCAAAAGTATGGTGAGTGAATCGACAACAGGAAACAAGGACGTGACTCTCCAAGAACTCGCAGGAGTTCTTGAGGTAATTGCAGGAAATCAGACGTCAATGAAGGAGAATATTAAGAAAATGGAGTTGGAGCTTGGTCAATCAATTGAATCATGTCATCAGGCGATTAACGACATAAATAGGAAGTTTGATGAACAAAGCAAGCAAATTAGCACATGCCTCATCAACATCGATAAGCTTTCAACAGAAGTAGCTAGCCTCAGGAAAGAAAATGCAGAACTGAAGGAACGCGTCGAGGATATGGAACAATACTCAAGATCGAACATGCTGGAAATAAATGGTATACCCAAAAAACAGGATGAAGATGTAACAGAAATCATTTGTAGAAAGAGCGAAGCATTAGGACACAAAAAAAAAGCAGATGCAATCGACATTTGTCACAGACTTAAACAACGAAATGAAAACCTACCTCCACCAATCGTTGTCAAGTTCGTTCGTAGAACAGACAAACAAGTAATATTGAATAAAAGGAAAGTTACGAGGCAGTTTTCTACAAAGCAGATGGGAGAAACAACGGACCATCCAGTCTATGTGAATGAAAGTCTAGCACCTAGCACCTACGCGAAGAAGGATTTTCACCATGGCGAGAGAGATCTTCAAAAGAGGCGACATCAAATACCTATGGATCAAGGAAGGGAAGATTCTAGCTAGGAAAGAAGACGGAACACCAGTTATTGAACTCAAGAACAGTGAACAAGTGAAAAAGTTGAGCGTGATAAGTGCATCTAAGCAGCCAGGTAACCAAGAAAATAACAGTGTCAGTACCGTAAATAAAAATGTCATCAGAGATAAGTAGCAGAGAAACACTAATTATTCATCAAAATATACGCAGTCTGCAAAGTAATTTCGATTTATTCTTAGTGCAAATGAGGAAATTAGAAAACAACCCGCTAATAATAGTCTTGACAGAAATATGGATACTAGAGAATGAAATAGACTTATATCATATAGAGGGCTATTCCGTACATGGTAATTGCAATCATAACTACAGAGCAGGAGGAACTTTGGTTTATATAAGCAGTGAGATAACGTTCAAAACAAAGACAATAGTTTTTATTTCAGCGGACTGTGTACATATATCTTGTTCATATAATAATTTTGAATTTCAGTTGTTGGCTGCTTACAGGTTGCAATCAAACTCACCCAAAATATTTCTTAACGAATTAACCTTGTACTTAGAAGAAATATTTAATATTAACGAAAACAATGAGGTCCCTTTCTTTTTCATGGGAGATATAAATATAGATCTTTTTCAGAACACCAGAATTATTGACGATTACAAATATTTAATGAATAGTTTTGGATTTGAATCACTCAATACTGATTACACTCATAGGTCCCGATTTTCCAACTCTTTAATAGATCATCTTTACTTAAAATCCGGCAAAAATAGAACAAAACTGAATAAAATTAATCTAATTCCAGAAATACTACATTTAGATATAACTGATCACAGTACAATCATACTTAAAGTTGAAGGATTGAAGAGATCCAACGAAGAAGCAGATACAAATTATAAAAAAATATGCCTAATCAATTACCGGAAGTTGAATAATATTTTATCATCGATTGATTGGGATAGAGAAATACCAGCAGTATCAGTTGATGAGGGATGGGAAAATTTCATTGACATTTTAAAAAGCGCTATCAAAGATTCACATGAAAATCTTCTTTTAGAAAATAACTTGACACAGAAATATAGGTCGCCATGGATAAATAGTTATCTGATCAAGCAAATAAACTTAAGAAATGAGTTATTCAAGAATGTTATCAAACAACCTAATAATGACGACTTAAAACAAATATACAATACATTCAAAAATAACTTACGTAATGAACTGAGAGAAAGAAAACAATACTATTATTCAAAACTGTTTAGAGAAAGCCAGGGAAACATTAGAGAGACATGGAAAACAATTGACGCGTTAATAGGATTGAAAAAAAATAAAGAACCACTAAAACTGATTGTTGATGAGCAGGGAAATAGCATACATGATAGTAATAAAATTTCTAATTCGTTTAATTCTTATTTTCTAAATGTTGTGGATAAAATGAATGATGAATTGGAACAAACCACATTGCAAACCAGGGAAGAGTCTGCTAGAATATCAAAAATAAGGTTTCCATACAATTCTCCAACAAATTCAATTTTTCTCCACCCTACAAATCCGGAGGAAGTAGCAAGTACAATAAGAAAATTGAAAAATAAATCTTAGCCAGGTGTAGATGGGATAAGCACAAGCATGATTAAAAAAACTTACATGAATTATTTGAACAAATTAACCGATCTAATTAACCTAAGTATTGCCAAAGGAAAATTCCCAAGCATGTTCCAACACAGCGTAGTTATACCTATTCCTAAAAAGCCAAATTGTAAAAACATAGATCAGTTCCGCCCAATTTCACTTTTACCGGTTTTTTCCAAGATTTTAGAAAAAATATTCAAGATTAGACTTGAAAACTTTTATAAAAATAATAACTTTTTTAGTGATAACCAATATGGTTTCCGTGAAGGAAGAAGTACAGAAGCGGCAATTAAAAATCTCATTTCAAAAATAAATGACAGTTTTAGTGTTAATAATAAGTGTGCAGCTCTGTTTCTTGATATATCTAAAGCATATGATGCAATTGATAAGAACATGCTTCTAAAAAAACTTGATTTATCAGGAGTAAGAGGAATTGCCAATGATTGGTTAAGATGCTACCTATCTAATAGGAGTCAAAGGGTCAGAATTAACGATACGTTGAGTGAACCCGGGGACATTACCATAGGTATTCCTCAAGGATCAGTGTTATCAAGTACTTTATTCCTGGTCTTTATTAACGATTTGACGGATGGTGACTTACAGGGAAAGATTACATCTTTTGCAGACGATACAGTTATATTTTATTCGGCCAAAACAAATCAAGAACTTAAAAATAAATTAGAAATGGATCTTAAGCACCTTAGGTGGTGGTTTTGCGAAAATAAATTAACTATCAACACAGACAAATCTAATCTAATACAATTTAATCTTCAAAACACGGATCAGGAGTTAACTAGTATTTACTTCCATAAATTAGATTGTGCGCAACAGGTGAATAATATATTGTGTAACTGTGAAACTATAAAACAAGCATGTACAGTTAAATATCTGGGCCTCATATTGGATAGTAGGCTCAATTGGTCAGATCATGTACAGAAGATAAAAAATGAGTTATTTGTATACATAAGGAAGTTCTATTACCTCAGACAGTTATGTCCAAAAGAAGTATTGTTACAATTATACCATGCAATTATTGGTTCTAGAATAAATTATGGAATAATATGCTATGGGAGTGCATACAATGTACATATTAAACCCGTGATTACTGGTCAGAAACATATATTAAAAATAATTTGTAATAAACCTAAACAATATAGTTCAATGATGCTCTTCAGAGAACTGTCAATATTATCAGTGAGACATTCTTTTCTATTCAAAGCATTGCTGGATTTAGCTGAAAATAATTTCGATATTCAACAGATGAGAGAAAGAATAAACCTCAGGAATTCACAGGACATTAACCTCCCAAAACCAAGATTAGAACATTCCAGACGACACTTCAAATACATAGCTATAAAAATATTCAATTCACTTCCAGTAACAACAAGGAATATAACGTCACGTCAGTTATTTAGAAAAGAAATCAAGAAATTCATTTTACAACTAGACAACCCGAATGATTTTTTTACTAAATTAATATATGTCTAAATTTAGTATAATTTACACATTACACGACATGAACACTGCAACAATCAAAGATCATTGAACTCACAAATCCCGTCCGGTATGCGTAAACAGTAAGACAGTATCAAATTTCAATCACTGTATCTTTCTTCAAAACGCATTCATTTATGGTATAATTACATCAGCACTTTGAAAAAAAACGAAACGTTAACTATGAATAAAATTGAACTAAATATGAAAAAAAAAACAGCAACCACTCCGTACATAGTTTTAAGTTTTGTGTAAGTGTGTGTGTGTGTGTGTGTGTGTGTGTGTGTGTGTGTGTGTGTGTGTGTGTGTGTGTGTGTGTGTGTGTGTGTGTGTGTGTGTGTGTGTGTGTGTGTGTGTGTGTGTGTGTGTGTGTGTGTGTGTGTGTGTGTGTGTGTGTGTGTGTGTGTGTGTGTGTGTGTGTGTGTGTTGTGTGTGTGTGTGTGTGTTTGTGCGCATGTGTGAATGTGTGTGCGTATGAATGTGTGCGCATATGTGAATGTGTGTGCGTATGAATGTGTGCAAGAATGATTATAAATATTGACATATTGATTTATTTCAATATAATACCATATTCAATTATTATGTTCTTCATGATATAATATTTAAATTTGTATATAAATATTTTATTATATATATTCAAGTGTCCCCACACAGGGTAGCCTATAGGGAACACATATTAGAAATTAGGAAACAATATTGTATTTGATTTTTGGAATGCATTTGATTGTATAATTATTTTTTTTGAATAAAGAATTTGAATAAAGAATTTTATGTGTGTTTGTGTTGAACAGGATGATTTGAGGAGTTGTGAATAAGGGTATCTGTCATGGTTGGCTTCCTGAATATGTTGAAGGAGTGTTGTTGGTTGTGTTTTGTAATACTTAAATCTAGGAAATTGAGGGTGTTTTTATGTTCATATTCAGCTGTTAATTGGAGTTTTTTATCGATTTTGTTAATTTTTGTTCTGAACTGTTCACATTGTCTTTTATTGCCATTGTATAAGAGGATGATGTCATCAACATATCTGAACCAATATATTATTTTTTTGCTGTGAGTGTTGTTTTTCAAGATTTGGTTCTGTTCTATGTGTTGGAGGTATATTTCAGCAAAGATACTTGATATTAGAGAGCCCATTGGGAGGCCGTCAGGTTGGGTACCTATAGTATCTGTTGTTGAAAGTGAAGTAGTTTTGAGTGGTGATAGTTTTTAGAATTGATATGATTTCATTGATTTTTTCAGTGGGCATCTGTTTGTTAGTGAGGGTGTTTTTGATTATGTCTATGGTGGTTTGGATGGGAATATTTGTGTAGAGGTTTGTTAAATCAAAGGATGCCAGGGTGGAGTTGTTGGGTTTTTTCTTGTCTTTTATTTTATCTATTAAATCAATGCTATTTTTCAAATAAGAAGTGTTTTCTATGTCTATCAATTATCTTAGTGTTTTGTCCATGTGCTTTGCTAATTTGTAAGCTGGTGCTCCTTGATAATTTACTATTGGACGAATGGGTGTGTCAGGTTTGTGGATTTTGGGTAAGGTTTGGAGAGTTGGGGCAGTAGGGTGGATTTGTTTCAGGCACCTTTTCTGGTGTTTGTTGATCATGTCGATTGAGTTGTTGATAGTTTCTTTACTGTTTTTTGATATGTTTCTGTGGGATCTTTTTCAAGTTCAATTATATTGTTTTTTGTGATGAATTCTATTGTTTTTTTGGATCATCATTGTTCATTATTACTGTGCTGTTACTCTTATCTGCCTTTAAGAATGTGATGTTGTGTTCCTCTCCTTTTTCTCTCAATTTTTCAGCTGTGTTGTTCTCTGATTGATTTCATGATGTTTTTATTTTGTTTTCTATTTTTAGAATTCGACAGGCTTCATATGATTTCAGAGTTTGTATGTTGTGGTCCTATTTGTGTCAATAATAAATTATGTCTTTTTAAGTTTTTGTGTTGGTTTTGTATTTGAGGTTGTGCTTCAGTCCTTTATTTAGGAGATTAATTTCAGAGTCAGAGAAGGTTACATTTGTCAGGTTGATTGTTCTGGGGCTAAAGTTGTGGTTAGGTTGTATTGTTTGTGTTTTTGTTTTGAAGTTATCAATTTGTTTAGCATATTTCTTCCTAATTTCTCTTATTCTTGGTTGAATCCAGTTATTGGATGCTTTTTTCTGATTTTCAAAGTAAACATTGCCAGATGTGTTTGTTATTTTGAGGTGGAGTTTCAGAAGTTTTGCATTCAGTTGGTCTTTCTGTTTGTATAAGTGTTTGATGTTTTCTTTTATGAACATTTTTTGAGCTTTCTGTTGTGTTTTTTGTGCTGGAATGGATTTGTTTTTTATTTTTATTTTTGCATATGTAGGTGTGATTCCCATATTTAAACATGTTTTGTTGAAATTTATGTGTTCTATTGCTTTCCTAACCTTAAAGTTACCTGTCTGTAGAGTGTGGAATCAGCTTGTCTGGCAGAAAAGAATTCTTTAATGTTGTTTTACATCACGAACTGCTTATTATTAAATCACTTCAAGTTATTTCAACTATAATTTGATGAATAATTATAATAATGTGAAACCAAAACTTCGGAATGTCCTTTTCGCATAGAGGATTGCTTCCAATAATAGACAATAGTGCAGGAATGTTGTCTTTTCTATGGATATTATATCTTCCAGGAAGTATAGCGGTATACACCTGTCATTCCGCTATTTCCATTGAGGTGTGTTTCACCCTTTCACACTATGGTATAGAGCTAATGAATAACTAGTTTCTGGTTCCTTTCTCATGATCAGACTTGGAAAAACCTGACTAATGAAATCAGAGAATAGTTATTGCAAGTTTGATTTGGTATCGTTATTGGTTAGCCTAGTGGTTTGAAGAAAAGCTAAAAGAAAAGTTATTGCAAATCTGAATTTGACTACCAAAAAATTGATGAATATTGTAAGTTGATACTACAACCGAACAATTTCTTGAATATTCATTCTTGAATAATAAACTAGAATTTATTCTAAATACTCATAATTATTTTTTTTCTTTTTGTGTAGTTGAGAAGTTGATATTGTGGTAATTATTCATATTGAATGAAAAAGACTTAGAAATTGTAAATTTTTTGACAATTTCCTAGTCTTTTTCATTCAATACTCATAATTATTATCAATCAGAGTATAAGTATAACATCCAATTGCATTGCTACCACAAAATGTTAAATAAACCTAAAAGTGAGTCAGAGATAAATGCAATGACCTCATTATACTTTCACGATTGCTAAGATCAATTGGATTTTGAAAAATATATATATGTACCGTGGATGATTGTTAATTGTTATTGTTCGAGAATGGATCAAGAAATCAACAAAACTATAAAAATGATCCTACATATAATTATAAGACTGGCCGTAGTCGAGTGGATCAGATTCAGAGGCCCGGGTTCAAATCCGGGCCCGGGCAAGATATTTATCTCGGGCCACTCCCGTGTTTTGGATGGACACGTTAAGTCGTCGGTCCCGGCTGCCTAAAAAGCAGTTGTTAGGTCATGTCAGAGGCCCTGAAATTGATCAGTGCGACCTGAAAACTCTTACACCAGACCTGAGCCAGCCAGGTCACTTGATATTATTATTATAAGACTTTTTTTTTACTTCTACAGAGTTACTTGATAGCTTTATTATGTAATAATTAGCTTGATCTGATAATTATTATTACATTGAATCACTAGCACACTTTTTGCCATTTTCGGCTAATCAAGTGTCAAAATGAATTATTAGTATTAGAAAGTAAACCTTGATTACCCTAGTAAACCTACATTACCTCAGTAAACCTTAGTTTATTTCCATATAGCTCATATTGACACTTTAATAGCTTCATTGACACTCTACATCGTAGCATCAAAGGAAGTAGAAGGGTACTTATTTTTGTGGGAACAGTAGGATACTTTATTTCTGGGTTTCTCCATGTTAGGCAATCCTCTCACTCTATAAGAGTTATATACACAATACTTGGGAGTCAAATATTAATAACTTAGCAAACGAGATTAACTAATACCGCACTCTTGTAGAAAAAAATGAAGACTAATTTTGTAGAAACATCGTCACCCATCTGGGAATATTGACAAACCAAAACTCTTGACTGTTATTTTTAGTAGAGGAATGCTACTAATAATAGACAATACTGGAAGAATGCCTTTTCTTCTGCTGTCTTCCTAGCTCTGACATTCCGCTATTCAAGGGTTGGTTAGGCTATATATTTAGGGAGTGCAATCAATATACCTGTAACGGACTATCCTTCAGTGGGGCGATCTCTCACACAAGTGGTGAACTTCCAGCAAAGAATTTCGGAAAGGAAGTACATTGTATTTTGTTAATACTCTGAATACTTCATTTCACTGGTATTTCCAATTAAGATATCAATTATTTCTATCACATTTTTGACTGTCAAAGAATTGATCTCTAATTCATTTTTTGTTTGAAGGAGATCGTATGACCCAGCAACTCACAGTTTATAAAGTAAAATGAGTCAATTTGGCTTTTTTTCTTATGGGAAACTGAAATTTTATTTCATAAATCTAGGAATAATCCATTGGTTGAGAGATTTGAATGTCTTATATACATCTATTTTTTATTCATTGATTCATTATAACTGTTAATTTTTTTTATACAAGGCTTCTTTAAGGAGATGGAAACATTTTTCTAGAAATCCCCATGTATAAGCACCGCTTGGTTTCTTCTTCACCAAAGCCAAGTCCGACGCTCTCTTAACGAAGCTAAATATTACGTGAAAACTGATTGGGAAGGTGTGAAAGATTCTCTGTCTTGCCAAAACTGGAACCATGTCATCAATGAAAACAATATCAATCAGGCTACTAATTCATTTATACAAACAATTCAGGAGATAATCTGTGAAAAGTCATCAAAAATTAAAATTTCAGCAAAAAACACAAAAATAAAACCATGGATCACTAGCGCCCTCATAAACTCTATCAGACATTGCGACAAAATTAAAAGGAGACTCATTAGACAACCTTAAAATATCGCATTGGAAGAAGAATATTTATCCGTTTCAGAAATATATTACATTCTGCTATTAAAAAAGCCAAATATAATTATTATTGGAGTAAGGTTGATGAAGTATCTAGTAACCCTAAAAAGTTCTGGGCTGTAGTTGAGGAAATGCTTTCCCGTTGGGAAAGCCAAAGGGGCGAAATCATTTCCAAAAAATGCATTTTCCAGAGATAGTGAAACGACCCTATAACAAAATATCAATGTTATTTGTAAAAATTTCAATAAATATTTCACCTCAGTTGGAACCTCACTAGCCACATCATTGAACCCAATTGGAGAACCAGAAATTAATGATAATGATTGTAGAGTTGATTCAGTATTTGAATTTAAGATTGTAACACTTGAAGAAGTTGCAAATGTAAAAAATAGTCTTAAAGGCTGGAGTGCACCTGGGTACAACCTTATCCCAACAAAAATCATTGAAGATAACATAAATTCATTAAAATGAAACACCACACACATCACATTGTTAATTTGAGCCATCATTTGGGGCAGTTTCCAGAGAACATAAAAATTGCAAAAATTATACCAATCCACAAATCCAGACCCAAAAACGAACTCACAAATTACAGACCGATTTCCCTTCTAGCTTCTGTTTCAAAAATTATTGAGAAGTGTGTCAAAGTACAATTGATGGAATACTTGACAAGTAATGATATTCTAGCAAAGAACCAATATGGCTTTCAAAAATCCAAAAATACTAATGATGCCCTTTTTGAGGTAACTAGATACGTGATAAAATCGAAAAAAAATGTAATTATTTCTTTCCTTGACATGGCTAATGCATTTGATTGGGTCGATAGGGGAAAGCTATTGAAAAAACTTGAAGCTGTGGGAATTAAAAACTCTGCACTCCATTGGTTCATCAGTTACTTTGACAAGCGTTTACAATTTGTGCAGATTGAAGGGGAATTTAGTGAGAGGGATGGTGTTGAATATGGTGTCATTCAGGGCAGCACCCTGGGCCCAATATTGTTCCTGATTTATATTAACAAAATTTCCCAACTGAACACAAGAAGCAAAGTACTCCTATTTGCTGCTGATACAATTGTTATTTCAGCAGGTAGAGAGTGGGAAGAAGCCTATGAGAATGCCTGTTCTGACCTATCAAAAATTAAAAATTTGTTTGACCTCAATTGGTAAACTTGAGCAAAACCAAATATATGCCCATTGTGACAAGGAATCAACCAGACCCAGGCTCAAGGCAAATCAAGTTGCACTCCTGTAGAAATATAGGATCATCAACCTGCTCTTGTGGATCTATTAATAGAGTGGACCAGTATAAGTATCTTGGGATCATGTTTGATTATCGTCTAAGTTGGGTTCCTCATATTCAGTGTTTAAAACCGAGACTGAGAAGATTGTTGTATGGGTTTTCCCAATGAGCCATGTGCTGAATATCAGACTGTGCAGGAGGATCTATCATGCCTATGCACAGTCAGTATTGGAGTATGGCATTATTGTTTGGGGGGGAGTGTTGTCTGCAGGTCTTGAACCTCTTGCTGTCACCCAGAGAACAATTATAAAAACAATTTTGAAAAAGGAATCAAGATACCCCACAGCGCTGCTGTTCTCGGACTTCCCTGTGCTCAACATCAGACAACTATAAATCAAAACATTACTCAGTCATATTAGGAAACATAAAGCAGATCTATTCATCAATATCGAACATAATATTATCAAACACGACATAGGAACAACCATGGATATCATATTTAGCTCAGATTTTATACAGGAATGATCCAGATAATGTGAGGGAGGCCGAGAGCAGCAGCAATGTGATTTTTAAAAGCTCGTTGAAAGAATGGCTCTTAAGCATAGGCTGGATTGGAGCTGAGAGGCTAATTCACTCACCTTACACCTAGGAAGAGTAAATGCATTGGGGAATAACTTTATACATTAATATTTCGAAATGCTAAATTCATTTATACACTCATACCTCACGTTCAAGTATTTAGAGTTTCAAAACATAATAGAGGCTTATAAAACAATGAATTACCTCCGGTTCTTGGGTCCTCTTGCTCTCCCACTTTAGATATCAAGCTACACCCAACACTATATTATGTTATCACTTATAATTCACCTACTGTTATCTGAATTTTAGTTGTGTAATTTTAATCACACATATTGTAATTTATAGTAAATATAATACCATATAACTACTTATTGAATAATACTGCTTGCAGGAACTGTCCCCCAATCTCAGATGCATAGTCTTACTGGGGGAATTCCACTCAATCAATATGTTCTTTCTACTGTTTTTGTAAAAATGTGATTCTTATTTTGTTGAATATCAAATATAAATATGTACATGTATTGTATGCCAAGTGGAAATAAACGAATTGAACGAAACTATCTTGAAAAGATAATTTTTTTAAAAGAAAGCAATATAGTTTGTAATACGCCTTCAACCAGTTGTTGTACGTAAGCATTCTCCAACTAAATGGTTGGAAGTGGGAGATGTCAGTATACACCACCGTCAAAGTCAGACACATCCATCCTAGCACTGAAAATCAGTCTTGTTTTGGCGGTGGCTGCTTTTGTCGTTCTTGTGCTGAAAAAGAAGTGTCTTGTTTTGGCGGTGCGAGTCCGTGACTAATAATTTCTCTACCTGGAAAACAGTCTCTGGTTGTTGCTATCATTTCTTGTCGTCTATGCCAGTTTTGCGGGAAGAATGGCGAGGAAGTAAACTGGTTTGCATTTTGGCACAGACTGTACCTTCTTGGAAATATTCTCTTTATAACTTAGTGTGACTGGAGAAGTGTGTGTGACCATTCATAAGACAATACTCCTGCGTGACATTGTCTCTTATCTCAACCTTATTCAGTTCTGTTGCTTCCTCACACTCACTCACACTCTCTCACTCTATCTCTCTCTCTCCTCTCTCTCTCTCTCTCTCTCTCTCTCATCTCTCTCTCTCTCTCTCTCTCTCTCTCTCTCTCTCTCTCTCTCTCTCCTCTCTTCGGTTATGTCGAGTGAGTAAACGTGTGTCAGTTCGGCTCCGTCTTCTAACAGATATTTCGTAGGGTTATACAGTTCAATTCACTTCAAATTATACATCTAGTTATTCAGTTTCTCGAGCTTAATTCAATAGTGAAATTATATTTTTGATTAACTCACACTCTTTTCATTTATCTTGAAAAAACATTCCTAAATCTTCAGTTCACCTTCTCGCCTATAAAAGTGTAAATCCACCTAATGGTACACGATGGTTCGACCGAATAGAGGCACACCGAAGAATGAGGTCAATGCTCCGAAGCCAGCTATTTCTGGAGCATTGTCCGAAGAGACCCTCCTCATTATTCGACAGCAAATCGAAGAGTCTGTCCACAGTGCTGTATCAATGGCTGTGAAATCTATTTTCGAGGAACTTCAGGCATTGAAGGAGGAGAACAAACAGCTGCACGATAGAATTCGTGAGCTGGAGGTGTCTTGTCACCTGAAGGTCGACGACCTCGAGCAATATGGGCGCCGACATTCTATACGTATTTTTGGGATCCCGGAGAGTGACAAAGAAGACACGGACCTGCTGGCGCTCGATGTCTTTAACAAGAAGCTGAACGTGCCCGTGACTTTGGCGGATGTCAACCGCTCGCATCGCGTTGGAAGGCGTCAACCACCTCAACAAGGGCAAGCTAAACCCAAGGACCGACCCATCATAGTTCGACTCTGCAGCTACCGGACCAGGAAGATGATCTTCGACGCTAAGAGGAAGCTGAAGGGTTCCGGCGTCACCATTCGCGAGGATCTGACTGCGGAGCGCCTCAAGATCCTCAACGCTGCGGCCGACCGTCATGGGCATAGGAATGTCTGGTCATCGGACGGGAGGATCAAGATCTCTATCGGCGAGGGAGGATCCAAGAGGGTCCACACAGTCGAGAGGATGACCGACCTTCAAAAAATAAAGGTAAATTAAATCATTTCAGGATTCGATTACTAAGGTGCCCTTCACTACAAAAATAGGAAATTCGTATTAAAACATTTCACAATAGATATACCTTGGCATTTTTCATGAGCTGGCTTTCTGTTCTATAAATGAATCTTTCCACTGCTATTTATGATTATGTATGAGGCAATTATTTCAAACTAAGGAGATCCACATTTGTTAATACTGATTAATAATTTATCTTGATATTAATTCCCAAAACTACGTTCAATGCATCAACTACTATACTCCAGAGGGTACTTAGAGAATCATTATCTCTATTCTTACTAATAATTATTACATCTCTTACCAAAATTATTTCCATAATTAATAATTTTCGAAATGCTGAATTTCAAATAAATTGGATGATTAACATACGTTATAGATATGGATGTAATCTATAGGTAAAGATAGTAATCTCTTCTATATTAGGTGTACATAATGATATCTCCTACTGTTGCCACAGCTCGAGCAATAGAAGCAAATGTGTGAAGAATTATTGATAGAACGGAGGGGTGGGTAGTCTGTTCATATGCTTATATAGGGGCTGTGTTTCATTTAATGTTATCTTAGACATTCATCACTAAAATATTACAGTTCTCAATTTACTACTTTTATTGTTATTGCAACTCCCAATAGTTAGTTATACTTCTAATACTATATAATATTTTTCACACTTCACCGTTCAATCCTATTTAAAACTCATCTAAAATAATCTAGCACTTTCTCCATCGTCTCCTCTACTTCTTATTTTTCTTTCTAATTTCTCTTCTTGATCTTATATTTATAATGATTACTTGAATATTGTTGTTTGCAATGATGATTATTATTCTTTTCTATTCTTCTTCTTCTTCTTCGTCTTCTTCTTCTTCTTCTTCTTCTTCTTCTCCCTTCTTCTTCTTCTCTTTCTTTTTCTTTTCTTCTTTTCTTCTTCTTCTCTCCTTGATTAATTCAAGATCACAATACGATGTTCTATTTCTTATTCTATAGTTCAGTTTCATAAGTTCTTCTCAATTTGTGCACATTCCTTCTTTCTCTTCTTTTCTTCCCCATTGTTATCATTATTTTCCCTGTGATTTTTTCACTAGCTATCCAGCATGTTCAAATGTTTATTTCTCTTTCTATATCTATTTATCTTCCTACCTTTTCGCTTTCTATCTGATTACCTTCTACTAGTATCCATATATTATATTATAATATCCATATATTTATCCATATAATATTCGATTCTTTCCCACATTGAATCATACTATTCCTCTTCAATTTTATGGGGATATTATTCATTATCAGTTGTATTATGTATCTTTTCTCAATTGATAACTTTCTTCAAAGATTTTTCGTTTTTCTGCTGGCTTTTTCTTCTCTTTTTCAGTTTTTACTGGATCCCATTTCGCTCTATCTCCACCATGAACACGATCTTCCACTACTGGATTCCATCTCTCTCTATCTCCACTTGGACTCGATTTTCCACCACTGGATTCCATCTCTCTCTGTCTCCACTTGGACTCGATCTTCCACTACTGGATTCCTTCTCGCTTACCTCCACTTGGACCCGATTCTTCCACTACTGGATACCTACTCGCTCTATCTCCACTTGGACCAGATCTCCCACTACCAGTTCTTCCTCAATCTTCGTCTTATTCACCATTAGGATTATTCATCACCGGAACTCCACACATCTACATCTTATTGTGTTTAGTGAATTTTGTTTTGAACTAGTGCTTTAAATAGTGAAGGGAGCCGAACTGTCAAGGCATGCTGAATGCACTCGAATCAAGAGACTTTTTCATTTAGGTTAAGTTTTATCAGTTTCATCCCCATTTTCCCCGTCATGTGTTGTTCTGAGGTCGGTTCACGATTGGTCTGCTGCTTCCATGATGCCTCTCACTGACACGTCAGCTCGCTCGCCCTCAAGTAGGTATGATTATTTCAATAATAGTAATAATGACGCAGGTATGTTTCTAGCAAATAAGCTCCACTCTTTCAAAAAACTTTTCAAGGCTGCTCACCTTAACGTACAATCCCTCAGTTGCCACATTGATGAACTCAGAGCAATCTTCCGTTTTCAGGACTTCAATATAATCGGAATTTCCGAATCATTTTTGAAGCCTAGTATTTCATCAAATTTTGTTGCATTGCCTGGATATAATCTTTTCCGGAATGATAGATTAAATAAAGCTTGTGGGGGTGTAGCAATTTATGTGAAAGAAGGTATCAAAACAAAAGTTTTAATCACATCTAAACAAGAGTATTGTTCCAGACCAGAGTTTATGCTACTTGAATTATCCTTATCTAGTACTGATAAATTACTCGTTGGTATCTGTTATCGCCCACCAAAAATAGGTCATTTCACAGATTTCGAAAGTGCCTTGCTTTCTCTTATGCCTTGTTATAACCGTATACTAGTTATGGGGGATATGAACACCGACTTGAACATGACAAATCGTAACTTTGACTACTTTCAACTGACTACAATTTTCCAATGCCTAAACATGACTATTTTACCTCTCGATCCAACTCATCATACTAATGAATCAGACACACTCATTGACCTTCTCATTGTTAGTGATCCCAATGAGGTTGTTCAAGCAGGCCAAATCTCAGTCCCAGCTATTTCTAGACATGATTTGATCTACTGTGTACTTTCCCATAAGATACCCAAGCCAGAACAGAAAATTATCACTTATAGAGACTTCAAAAACTTTGATGAAGCCGCCTTCCTGACTGATGTGGCTCAGACTCCATGGCATCAAATTGAAGCATTACCCTCAGTTGATGACATGGTCAAGACTTTCGAGAATTGGACTTTGACTTTGTATGACAAACATGCACCTTATGTGACAAGGAGGATTAATAGAAAACGACGAGTACCGTGGATGACTGAAGACATACTTAAGATGATGGGACGTAGAGACAAAGCACATAGAAAATTTAAAAAGACATTTGACTTGGACAGTTTGATAGAGTATAGGAGCCTTAGAAATAGGGTTAAACAGGAATTACGGAACTCAAAGATTAGGTACTTGAATTCGTTTATGACAAACAATAGACAAGACTCTAAATCACTTTGGCAGGGAATAAAAGAATTCGGGCTTGGCAAAGAGAAATCGAATCCACAAATTGACTTACCATTGAATAATATAAATGACCATTTCGTTTCACACTCTAACCAACGCGACGAAGTTGTCATTGCTAATCACATTGATGATCTTGAAGAGCAGGTTACAAACTTAGATTTACCAATCACTGATCAATTTCATTTCCATCCAATCTCAGAAGAAGACACTTTCAGAGCAATTCAACGTATTCATAGTAATGCTATGGGTGTAGACAAAATTCCTATTAAATTTATCAAGAAGATGTTATTTGCTGTTTTACCAACCATTACATACATTTTCAACAAGTCACTTGAAGAAGGCATTTTCCCTGAAAACTGGAAGTTTGCTCTGGTTCGCCCTCTAAATAAAGTTCCATCACCCAATAAAGTTGAGGATTTTAGACCAATCAGTATTTTACCTGCATTGTCCAAAGTGCTAGAAAGACTCATTCATGCTCAAGTTGTAAAATTTCTAGACAACAATAGTAAGCTTCATAACTTTCAATCAGGCTTTAGAAAATTCCATTCAACTGAGACAGCTCTGCTTCGTGTCACTGATGATATAAGGTTAGCTATGGACCAAAGAAAATGCACCATCCTCACCCTATTTGATTTTTCTAAAGCATTCGATACTGTTGATCATACAGTCCTTCTGAATAAGTTGGCTATTCTTGGTTTCAGTCACAACTCGTTAGTTTGGTTTAAATCCTATCTATTAGGTAGGAAACAATGTGTATCTGTCGGTGACAAAAAGTCAACTTGGAAAAACGTTATGCATGGAGTACCACAAGGTTCAATTTTAGGCCCTCTCCTCTTCACTTTGTATGCTAATGACCTTTCTTCCATTATCAAATTCTCCAGTTTCCATACTTATGCAGACGACCTTCAAATCTATTTAAGCTGTCCCATAACAAAAATTAATGAAACAGTTGGAATAATGAATCAGGATATCAATTCGATAGTGGAATGGACAAAGAAAAATGGCCTTAAGCTTAATCCCATCAAAACACAACCCATTATAATTGGATATTCTCGTCTTATAAACAATATTGACCTTGAATCGATTCACAAAATTAGTGTAGACGGTAATGACATTCCTTACTGTAGCTCAGTTAAAAATTTAGGCATTATTATGAATAATACTCTTGACTGGTCAGAACAAGTGAACAAAACTTGTAAAAAGGTATTCTCAGCCATGCATGCATTGAAGAAAATGCACGATATCCTCCCTAGAAACATTAAATTATTATTGGTTCAATCTCTCATCTTCCCACATTTAATGTATTGTAATTCTGTTCTTAACGATATGCAAGTCACTCTGAATGATAAACTACAGCGTTGCCAAAATTATTGTCTACGTTTCGTCTACTCTCTCCAACGCCATGATCATATCACCCCAGCCCACATTGCTAGTTCAACATTAAAGCTTCCCGATCAGAGGCTTTTTCGAATAGTCAAGCTTGTTAGAGATATCTTGATATACGGTAATCCGAACTATTTTAAAGATGATTTCAAATTTGTCTCTGAAGGTAGGAGGATAGATGCTTCACATACTAGAACCGGAGAAAGTACTTTAAGGATACCCAATCATCGAACTACTATTTTCACAAAATCCTTCTTAGTCAGTGCCTGTCGTGCATGGAATGCACTTCCTGTTTCTATCAGGTCCATCGAGAGCCGAGCGAGCTTCATCCTAACTTTAAAAAAACATCTTTTGGAACAAATGACTGAAACTGTCCGGCCCTAGAACGATCACATGACATCCATCCCCCACCCATCCCACAAATACAAACCTTTAAACCATGTTATAGAACGAATTGTATATATATATATATATATATATATATATATATATATATATATATATATATATATATAAACTCATGTTATTTCAATTATCCACTGCATAATGCTGTATATTACTGAAAGTTGATACCCTGATCTACTTTCAGCCTACTTCATTTTATTAATCAATTATTTGATCTTATCTACCTATATAATTATTTTACTCTATCAATTTTCTGTTTTTTTTTCTCTTTAATATTCATATTGATTAAAACTTTTACAATATTTCCATTAATAAATAAATCCTTAGTTTAAATAACGAAATTAACGTTTTGGTAGAGAGTTAGTGGGGAGGATATTTTTAATATTCTTTCCGAAGAATGGACATTGATATGTCCAAAGCTCCGCCAATTTATGTAGATGCATAACAATATGATTATTATCTATAGTTATTATATTACAAACTGCTTTTTCATATCATATACAGTTCAATAATTATTTTCTTAGTCTATATTATGTAAATTCATCTATAATTTTGCTGTATTGTAAGCTATTGTATATAAGTGTATAAGCCAGTATATATTGTAATCTACATAAATAAAGTACTCAATCAATCAATCAATCTCTCTCTCTCTCTCTCTCTCTCTCTCTCTCTCTCTCTCTCTCTCTCTCTCTCTCTCTCTCTCTCTCTCTCTCTCTCTCCTCTCTTACCCGTATTGTGTGGCTGATGGGAATGATACTATTTTATATCCTTCTCAAGAATCGAAAATTCAAATGGCATTTAATCATTATTCTAATTATTAAATTTTTCATACAAGGAAATTCGTTGTTTATATGATACTGTCATTTGATGTAAATCAATGTATAAGGTACAGTTTATAGTTCACTATATTATTATATTATCGACATTCAATTTGCATTTTATATTCATCGTGATTAGAAATATTTTTCATACTTCTCTCCTTTCTTTTCCCTCAGGGTTTTGTTATTATTTCATACAATGCTTCAGAGATATCTTCTACCTTTGACTTTCCCATGCCTACATTTGTAATTTCTTTTGAGTCAATTATATCCATTACTATCAACTCTTGCTTGTAACATTGTGAATTCCCCCATTCCACTGAGTAGGATTGTATAATATAATATTGATGTAACATCATACTGGAGAATGCGAGAGGTTGAATGTGAGAGAGGGCCGGCTGTGCAACAAAACTAAAGCAGCGATTCAATTGAATCCTCTCTTCTTCACTTTCTCGCTATAGGACTATATCCCTCAGACACATACTCTCTTGTAAAATATACAATCCCCTACACTGAAATAATTTGACTCCTTCAAGTTATGTGCTTCCAATTTGAGCATACCGCCCGTTGTTCTCTCAATAATATTTATTGAACGAGCGTTAGCAAGTTCTCACTTTTTACCCAAGTTCAAAGTTGTTGCCAGTCTGTGGGTTTGTTTGTTTGAATGTACTACAATAACTTTGGAAAGAGTTGATCAATCAGCTTTAAATTTTTAATACTCACTCTACAAAACTTTTTACAGGTCAAGTTCATTGAACAACAAAATATTTTACTCACCTTTTTCAGAAAACAAAAGTAACATGTCTGCCTTACTATTATCCTTCAATAACATACGCGTAATATTAATAATACAAATTCCGATGGCAGTTTGCTCTGACGTTTGTATTATTAATTTTACGAATTTGAATTTTGATTCTGAATCATTCACCCATACGGAGAAATCTATGAAGTTCTATGGATTCATATAGGCCTACAGCTTAATATTGATAGGAAAACAACTTAATGCTCCTTTTCGAAAGATAATTTGACAGTGGGCTCCACTGGGAAATCCTATTCAAATTAAAAAAAAAATCTGTAGGTAGCTTCAAAATTTTGGTCTTCCATCTTGGTTCATTTGGTCATTGAATCTAACATTTTTTATGGAAAGGTTTTAATATAAGATTCAAAAATAGAATTTCAAGAGATAATGAATGGTGGAAATCGCCCATCAATTTATATCAAACCGTTTCAAAGAATATTCACATTCTAGTGTTGAAGTTTCTGGATATCTGTGATACAGAAATATTGCTCGCCTGGAACAGGATAGATTATTCATCACATATTCTTATTATTATCGTTCCCTAACAACCCATGTTAAGCGTTTATATAGTCGCTGCTGAGAGAGATTTCTGTGATAGATATATAACCGAATAATACTATATAAATACTTTATAATCGTACTATATTCGACTAAACAACGAGAGACCCAAATGAAGGGATTCAATATATATAAAAAAATGAGAAATGGGAATGTGAAAAATATTATAATAATTGAAACTCCAGAACTTATCATTTAATTAAGAGACATTTATGGCATTAATAATTTTCTGAAAAACATTAATAATTCAGCAATATAGCACTAATAGTTTTAATTTTAGTACGCTCTCCTGGGTTATTGAAATCTGTGTTGGAGATTCCTCAGTGATTGCTGCATCATCTGAGAAAACCCCGTGAAAGTGAGCTCTGTTCGAAATTAACAGAATGCTCAAGTATAGAGATTTAGAAGAAAACAACCATTTCATTTAATGTTCATTGAAATCGACCACATCAGTATTTCACTTTTTGTGTAGTTGAGAAGTAGATATTGTGGTAATTATTCATATTGAATGAAAAAGACTAAGAAATTGTAAAAACCACAGATTTTTCTTAATCAGATTAATCTGTGGTTTTTCGACAATTTCTTAGTCTTTTTCATTCAACATCAGTATTTACTCATGAATTACCGGTAGCGTATTGTTAATGTATTAAGATTTGACAAGATAATATGAGAAACTTATTGGTTTTTCTCTCAATGATTGTAATGGACGGCTTGATTGCTTTTAAATAATTATAAAAATATCACAGTTTATTGACCGAACGTAGTGAGGTCTATGTTTTAACTCGGATTTTCTTATGTCTGTCTGTATGTAACGCAATTACGGCCAAACGCGTTGATAGAATTCGATGAGATTTGGCAGGAATATTCCTTTTTCAACTGCGCTTCGATGTATACACAAGTTTCTTTGAAATTTTGAATTTTAAGGATAATATGAAAAGAAAAGGAATTCCTCCATGCTCTGGTATCACTGTATATATATCAGCATCTATTCTGAAGATAGGATTAATCAGACTATAGTATTAATCATAACAATCAGCTGACAAGTGGATTACACAGATGTCTGGAAAAACCGTGTCAATTTCTATAAGGTCTACAGTTTCAATCAAATACCTTAAAGAGATATGCATCTTTAAGGTCTTTGGCTTTGATAACTTGTTTTGCAGTCATCCTATTACATTAAGCAAGCAATTTCTGTATAACTGTTTATATTCTTATATCTGGTTATTTATGTTCAACGGATCTCGAAAACGGCTCTGAAAATTTTCACGAAATTTGGAACATATACCGTAGTAGGTTTATGATATAAAAATTTGATTGCACTAGGTCTCAACCCTGGGAAAACTCACTGAAGGACATGAAAAGGATAACAATAATTCATCCTTGGATAATCTTGTCGTCTGTCGAAACAGAAGATGCGTGTGTGGGAGAGAGACAGAATTATTTCCAGCTGTGTAATCAATCTGCGAGAAATATTATCTAGAAATTTTAATCGACTTGATCAAAATAATCTGATTTGTTGACATGACATGATAATCATTCTAAACTAGAGTATATCATAATTTTCAAAGTTATTCATTATTTGACAATTTTAAGTGATTAGTGAGTGTTATTTTGTTATTCAATTTGTTTGTAAATAATCTAAATTGGACCTTTTTTGTTTTTAAATTTGTGGACTGAAAATTGAACCTGAATGGAAGTGTATGTAACATAGCCTACTTTCTGGACTATTCATAGTATACAAAAAAATTAATGTATAAATAAAAATTCGGGGAAGAAACAGTTTTGTGCTGTGCCTGTTAGTCCTTTCCCAATCATTTTAAAGAATTGTGTTCTGTTTATCAATAGTTTACGAGGTAGTTTTACCACGAAATTTGGAATATAGTAGGTTTATGATATAAAAATTCGATTGCACTAGGTCTCATCCCTGGTAAAACTCGCTGAAGGACATTAAAAGGATCATTCATCCTTGGAAAAATAGCTGAGATTTCCGTCGTCTGTGGATAATAAAGTGAGTGAGCGAGTGCATCTGTGGAAAATCAAAATATCTCATCCCCGAAATTCGTAAACTGACGTATAGCCAGCTGTAAAATATAAACACGACCTCAAAATAAAAAATCAGGGAAGAAACAATTTTGGGCTGTGCATGGTAGTCCTTCCTCAATCATTTTGTTCTGTTTATCAATAGGCTAAATAAAATAATAACGAGCGAAGCTCGGTGCCCTGATATTGGATTGTGAAACAAGATAATTGTACTGGAATGTATTTAGTAGTTCTGTGAACAGTAGACCTTACGCAGTTTTCTCATCCACAAGTATCCAATGTCACCTGTTTGAAAAGAAACTCAGTTCACGTTTGAATTTGTATTCCATATGATATAATCCATCCAGTTCTGTGATAATCTTTCTATCTGATGAGAATTATTTTTTTACAATAAAAAATATCATAATCTCTTCAGCATTATTAAGTTCATTTGATTATTTTTAATCAACTATTAAATAAGTTTTTTTCAAAAGAGCTTCGCTCGTTATTTAATTATAAACTATTGATAAACAGAACACAATTCTTTAAAATGATTGGGAAAGGACTAACAGGCACAGCCCAAAACTGTTTCTTCCCCGAATTTTTATTTATACATTAATTTTTTTGTATACTATAAATAGTCCAGAAAGTAGGCTATGTTACATACACTTCCATTCAGGTTCAATTTTCAGTCCAAAAATTTAAAAACGAAAAAGGTCTAATTTAGATTATTTACAAACAAATTGAATAACAAAATAACACTCACTAATCACTTACAATTGTCAAATAATGAATTACTTTGAAAATTATTATATACTCTAGTTTAGAATGGAACTACCAGAGAAGTTGCACACTCTCTTATTTCGGTTGGCGACCAGACTAGCAAAAGTAGTGAAAATTAGATGTTATGGAGTGCGTCAGAGAAACTTTATTTAAAAAAGTGAAAAAACTAAAGCACTTTAAACGCTCAAATACTGTTCTGACTTTTTTAAATTGAGAACACTAGGCTATCCCCAATATGGATAAATGGAGACATTCGCTGAGCATTTTTTCAAGTTTTTCCCTACTCATTGCAGCATAGTGTTTGAAATTTTAGCAATGGCGTTGCAAATATTATTCTTAAAGCTCGCTTTTAAATTCTCCAGCTGGTTTTTCCCTGATAATTATTCACCTTTCAATCAATTTGAAAAATGAGTATATCAGTAGTACGGTAACTAACTTTATGGTTGGTGGTGAGGGCTGTTAGTGGTGGTAACGTCGTGTAGACTCTTCAATCTAGCAAATTTCAATTTTTCCAATATGAACAATTTTTATTTTTCATAGGTGTCTTTTAAAAATTTTATTCAACTTTCATCAAGAGCGATTGAGAAAGTTCAAACTAGAAATAAAAAAGGTAGCCTATAAACTTTTTTAATTCAATAGTAGTATTTGAAATATATGTTTCAATTTTCACGTGAGATTCATTTTTATGATTTCTGCTTCCAAAATAGCAACGACAAAAGGAGGATATATATTTTTTGTGGAAAATTAAAAATTGGGAATAAAAATAAAGCAGTTTCCAATAAAGGTGATAGTTATCGCAGAGAAATTGGACTATATTGTTTATTCCCCAATCATTTTATTTTGCCACTTGATAATGGCATCATTGCCAAAAAAAATGCCGTGTCTGCGGGAACACAAAAAGGATGAATTCATGAAAAAGTGAGTGACACTAGAAAATACTAAAAACCAATTTCCACCAATATAATGTCCTTACTAATGTACCGGTATATAATATTTTATTATCTATCAGCTTAAAGTGCGCATCATCTGGCGAAAAACGATTTGAGGAATATTCTATTGGTTTACGTTCTGGTTGAATGTACTATTTCCAATTCCAAATCTGATTTGACTGAGAAAAAAATCTCAACTAATTCAAGCAGCAAAATTGTTTCAAAATGGAATGACTAGAGAATTGGCCATTCATTGTAGTCTCAATTTAGATTTAGACAATACTAGAATCTTTCCACTTTTTAATACAGTAGTTATTATTTAGGGCTTCCCTGATGGTTTCTATTTATAGTGCCTTGAACGTGAAAGCATTGGCTCCAAGTCTAGTTATCTATTTTAGTTCGGAGTCGACTGGTAGCGAAGTAGCTTCTAGACGCGACTCTACTTTTATATTTGTCACTTTTTCTGCCAACTCGATCACAAAAAATACTCATCGATATTGTTCACTGGTAAATAATTGTGTCTTCAGGTGAGTAACACTCTTTTCCCGTTCGTTAGCTAACAAACTCAACGTCAAATATAAAAAACACACAATTCCCATGTCAGCAGCTACGATACTCATTCATCCTGCATTGTACACTCAACATAATCAACGAGCATCGGCATCAACATTTCCAATTTACAGTAACTTATTATTTATGTGAAAATTAAAATATCAAAGTATACTTTTTTTAAACTTCATATTAATACTTACGACGTAAGTGATAAAATAAAATTAAAAAAAAAATGGTACTTCGATTTTTTGATTTTCACATAAATACGAGCAGCCCTCACCAAAATAGTAAACTTATTATTGTATAAGTAGAGTGAATTCTCAGTCTTCATGTACCTACAAGCACACACCATGTTCAAGCATATACCCAAGTACCGTAACCCAATTCAATTCCAAGTAGCCTATACTTATCAAAGTATTATTCTTTCGGATATATAAGGTAAATCTATTCTTTAAATCATGGAATAATAAAATGTTGTATTATAATTTAATCTATGATATTCTGTAGGCCTTGAATGACAAAATCACATAGATATTTCATTAAATTTCAATAGTTGATGCATATGGTTACACAAATATTTAATCCAATATATTCACACATTCTCTGAATACCTATGCCAATAATGCAATCTATTCCTGGTTTGATAGTTGTGTTCAATGTTTGTGAATATATTCCCGCTTCAAAATATACATATACATATATAAATATATATTTTGAAGAGGTTTCAAAATAGCCGAAGATGGACCACCCAATGCTAGGATGCCGTATTCTATACATTAGTCATTTTCATGATGGCCTTAGTGACTATACATTATTTACTGATCAGTGAAATCATTAATACCTTCCATGCTAGACATAAAACACGATCAAAAAAACGGAAAATAGCCGGTCACTTATAAATATACGGTATTCTAATACTTCCCATTACCCTAAAGGCTCCAGATTCTACCAATCGTGAGAAATTTGATTCAACTGGATTCTTCTAACATAAATTCGGAAGAAAATAATAGCACAAGGATTTCCTTATATTCCAATGCTACTTATTTAGTGTAATTTGCAAACATTTATAAATTAATGAAGAATATATATATATATTATCATTATTTATCATGTAAGCATCTGTAACAAAATGATAGTCTCTCAAACAATGAATGAATTATTCTGTTGGTTATAAATTTATTTGATAGTAAATATATGTTTGTAACGTGAAATAGATTATTTTCACAAAACAGCTTAGAATAAACAACCTATAGTTGACCAAGCGAAAATGGGTCCCTCAAGGCCACTGCAATGTTGCCACTGGTGGCCATCCCTCACTCGACCAGTCTATATACATTGACTATATTTCTACATCCTGAACATCGTTCTTTCCTTCTCATACCTTCCCTCTTCCTCTTTTCCGTCACTACCTGTCACAAATTCTTTTGAGCACGTCAGGTTCAAAAGTTCTATTGTGTCATTCTTTGAAGTTAGAACAATAACATCCCCTGTTACCTCCTCTCATCATCCGCTATATTCTTCAACATCATGAAATGAAGGAAAGAATATTGTTATGTATAATGTATAACTCTTTCTTGAGTCATGACATCAAGAAATCCAATTTCATAATGATGATTAGATTTTTCTTTATAAATGCAACTATTTATAAACTGAGCTATTACTTCATAAAGGTTACTTAAAGACTTTTATAATAATCAATTGGAAGTGGAGTGATGTAATTTTATTTATTTTAGTCAATATTCTTGTAGTGCCCACTTCACTCTGCATTTTTCAAATTTGCATGAATTCTCATTTGATTCCCATCACACTTCATCCAGGTTTTGGACAGAGAAGACAAACAATACTCCCCACAATAACAATACTTCACTATCACACCCTCTCTCACACACACATTCACTTTTCTCTTACTAGCCACCCTTAGTACAAAGTGGCAACAGTGTTGGTAGAGACGGGTGGTGGTGTCAAGAGCAAGCTTTGACCTTGAAGGACCCATTTTCGTTTGGCCAACTATAATTCCAGTAGATCCATCTTTTTGAAATTGTCTTCTCTGATTAGGTTCACGTGAAATTAATCAGGATTAAAATTTAACCGGCTTTTGTGCAACCGGGCCTTTGTGAGGGGAATTTTTGCATTCCTCTGGGAATTAATCTCAATTTACTGTGATTAGATAGAACATTTCTGTATGAACTATGAATGTTATTATAATTCCTTCTTTTGTAATAAATGTTTTATGCTTTTGTACTCCAGAGCGAAGCTCGGTCCCCGATATACAACTCGAAATAATAATTATGTATCGTTTAAAAAATCTCAATTAGCACAAGGAAATTAGTTCTTTGATACTATTAGAATAGGCTCAAAATTGTGTTCTATAATGATGGAATTCAACTATTTTTCTGAATTTTAATAAGAATGAATTAAAAATTCTGTTATGAAACAATATGAACATCTCTGATAACCTGATATGAGTTATAAAATCGTTATATACTAAAATTATTTATTGCGTGAAACACACCATTTGATTACAGGGTTTGATTTTTACCACACGACATCCTTTAATCAGCAATTCGATTGTACATCAATAAAAACTGGTATATGCCTTCACGGTTTAGATCTTTGTCGCATCTTGATAAGCTCTGCAAGAACTCCATGTTATACCAAGAGCTACAGAGTATAGACTGTCTAATAGTTGGAAATTATAACTTTGATGGACCTGTACAGAACACGGAAATGGGAATCCCGCAGTAAAAGTCTAAGTGTGGAATAACGTCACTAAACTTAACAGGATGGGGGCATACGCTTCATTGCACAAGGGTCGACAATGTGCTAAATCTACCTGCTAAAGGGTTTCGCAGTTGTATTGTTCTAACTTGACCGTCCCATGCCCCCATTGAGATAGGTTTTACCCGTTTCCTCTGATTACAGTCACTCCCTTGTGTACGTTCACAGAATACGCTAAAGCAACTATTATATAGACATAATTGAAGTGTATGAATAGGCTAAGCCATTGTGATCGATATTAAAATTGTTTCAGATGGAGAGAAAAAGAGGTGGATCACGGAGATCGTATGGAGCAGGTGCCGGTGGAGTGGGTGGTGGGGGTAGACGACGCAAAGCGTGGACCGAACAATGCAAAGACTATGTGCGCAATTTTGTTGCGTTCATGTTCAGCAACATCGGAATAATTGGACTGGTGATCGGCTACACAATAGCTGGCTCATTCATGTTTATGGCGATTGAAAAAGAATCAGTAAACACGAAGGTGGACCAAGTGGTGAGAGCTAGGAACACAACTGTTGCCAACTTATGGCAGGCTACATGTTGCACGATCAATTTGTTCTCCGAGGAGACATGGCGCAACACAGTGCATGTTGAGCTGCTTGCCTTCCAGAAGAGCGTCGTCAATGCCGTGCAAAATGATGGCTATGAAGGCGAACAGCTTAATGGCAACCGATGGTCGTTCTCTGGTGCATTTCTCTACTCGCTCAGTGTCATCACCACAATTGGTAAGCTGAATTTCTTATTATCTATTCAAACTTCTCATTATTCTAGAATATTTCATTCATTCAACCTACCGGTATCGAATACTGTATATGGAATTCAAATATTTATTGTATCCTCGAAAATGCATGAATTCAAAAAGGTCCAACTATAAATGAATAATTCTTCTCACCTAAAATGAGTCTGTGTGTAAAGAAGGGTTGCTTGTGAAATATTGTACTCATGACATAGAAAAATGTTTTCCTAAACAACAAATAGTTATAGAATTCCATTTCAACTTTCCGGTAGTCGCGCCCTACTCAATCAGACGAGCAGTCGCGTGTTGTAATTTTTACAACATCCAATTTTCCAAGTGTTATGTTCTTTGTTTACTGTCAAAACATATTAATTTATTGTATAATTACTATTCCCATCTCATTGGATTATTTTACGCCTATAAACATTTGGATGATTACCATTTCGTTGCCCAAAAAGGTACACCAAGCAAAGCCATCAATTCTGTGTTATTGGTTCGTATATTGGTTACAGTCCCCCTATACAGTCTTTCCCTATCATACGTATGCACTGTCGCGACTAAATAGCACCTAAAGACTTAACCATTGCTCGGTTGATATTGCAACTCAGCCGAGTGATGGGGGGGGGAGTTTTGGAATGCACAGGTGACTCATTCACTGACACCACCCCATTCAATAGTTTTGTGCAGCAAAAAACTGACACTTGTACTTTTTACAACAGCGGGACTGCCGGAAGGTTAATCATATCGCAAGTCAAGATATATATGTTTGAAAAAAGCCAAAAAACAAACAATTTAACTATCAAAATTAAGTTGAATTGATAAATTAAAATAAGCCTATAACCCTCCTCGATGTAAATTCAGAATCTTTGTGCAAAATTAATCATTCGTATACTTATAAAATTCAGGTAAAAACAACAGGCACTCGCCCAAAACTGCTTCAAACTTAAATTTAGAATACACAGTCTAGAGGTTATGTAAAAGAGATAACTTGATTCACACTTAATTTTGTGCCCAAAAAATGTATCTACTAAAATGTTGAATTTATCAGATCAATTAATTTCAAAATACGAAATACAAATGAAAAACTTCCACCACAATTGCAAAAAATATTTGAAATTTCACTTTGAACCACGATAAAAATAAAATTTTACCCTGTACTTATCATACACAATCAGTTCGATAATAGTTCAGGCGTGATAATTCGTCAAAAACGATCATTCAAAGCTTTAAACTTATTCATAATAATGCTTGATTGACACTTGGAATTACAAGCTTTTTGGAATTTAAAATTCAAGAATGATAAAAGAAACAAGAATTTGTAGTCATACAATAATTTAAGATCAGCAAAATAAAGGATAATATAGGCTAAAAAGAATAGAATGTATTCATTTAAATTCATTCAATCAATAACATTTTCATAGGAATGTTTTTATACAATTAAGCTAGAATTATATATATATATATATATATATATATATATATATATATATATATATATATATATATATATATACTTAATTTTCATATTAAGTAAATTTTGACATTTGAATTATAAAAAGAAAGTTTTTATACAGTACTATGCACCATAATTACTATGTAGTACTATGCAGTACTATGCTAATATAATTAATTTATTATGCAACTAAAATAATTAAATAAATTATTGAAGTATTCCAATAGGGCTTCTTGATTTGTAAATTAATAAAAGATAATTCCATAGTCAGGTGAAATAAAAACGATGTTGTAAGTTCCACATAATTAATTTGAGCCTGTGGAACTGACAACATCTTTTTTATTTCACCTTACTAATGAGAAATTCCACAATATCTCTGTTCATAGTGTAAATAATTCCATAGTAGCCTATTGTGTTTTATACATAAAGGTTTTGGAAAGGCTGTTATGGAATTATTTTCATTTATTAATAGATTAAAAATATATTTTACTGTAAAGTTTCACTTTACAATTGAAAATTATATATCACTTTTCGATTAAAAATAATTTTAGTTGAATTTATTGAAAACTCAAAAACGATTCGTACGAACAATAATGCGCCATATGTAGTGATGGATATTTAGTGTACATCCGTGTGTAGTATTTGTACCCAAGTATTTTGGTTTAATCTTTCATTTGAATGTAGAAATACTTGTTACTGAAAAAATGTTTCAGTACTGCAGACGAGCTTTATTGCCAATCAAACATAATCTTTTTGTGAAAAGTTTTTGGGTTTGAATGTAGGAGTGTTGTGGAATTCCAGAGCTGGAAAACTCTGTTTTTGGTAGGAAAACTAATTAGGGTACAGAGAACTCATAAAACGTTCAACTTGCCCTCCCCAGTCCAGTCGGACAAAGTTTGGACCTTATCGTCAACTTTGTTCATTTCAATCTCTCATCTCCTTTTCCACTGCTTTTGATATTGAGTTTGAAAATCCAGAATCTAGATACCGTAACTTATTTTTCATAGAGACTGTGGATACATGAAGGCTACAGTTAATATGAAAAAGCATATAACTTAATCGAATTGAATCGAATTTACTATTTTCAGAGATGAACAATACAGATTAAAGAAAATCAATTTGAACTATCATCCAAGTCAGTTTATTTTATGATACAGCCCATTTTGTTAAGCCCATGTCTCGATTAGATCAGGTCCTGTGTCTCGATTAGACCAGGTATCGTTTAGACCACCTGTGTAATCGAATACCTGCAGTAATCGAAGAATTCAGTCTCGTTTAGCCGAGGTGTGCGTTTAGACCAGAGATAGATTCAAATAACTTTAAATTCGGTTTTTGAAAAATGATTTTTATTGAATAACATGATGTTAACACAACGAGAGCTGAGCACCGACTGACGGTCCGGGCGCTCCGAGCGGCTCATGACAATAAAGACAATGCAAATCTAAAATTGATTACTAATGACTTATTACACTATTGATCTACATAACTCCTCCCTCCTAAAATTCAAGTTCGCTCACGAACTTCCAAAAATGACTAAAAGCTATGAATTACCAAAAATTTCAGTTAATTATGATAGAGCTGGAGGAGCGTATACTAGGTCTACAGTTGAAGGCATATGAATAATCTTTGGATTATCAACATCACTACACAAACAATTCTTCAATTTGGGATAGAGAACAATAACAATAACAATGATTATCAATAGACCAGAAAAACTGATACCATGTGGGTAGATGACCCAAATATCATACAAATCCTCTTCTTCTGTATCAACATTTGATAAATGAATGTTTTCTATTTTTTCTAAATTTCTCATGTCAAACTTTTGTTTATGAGTAATTTCAGGAATGAATGACAATTTTTGACCAAAAGTAGTGATTGAAGAGAAAGGTAATCTTATATCTGTCATCAAGTCATCAAGTTCTAAATTTAACAAAAATGAGATTGGCGAATTGATTTTGACATTATTGATGTTAATTTGATTTACTCTAAAGCCAATTACACAATTACATCTTTCATAGTATTTCAAGTATGGTTCAACATTTAATTATTCGATCTTCTTACATTGTTTCAAAGGTTCATTATGGAATGATAGAATAAATTCGTCAGTTACAATTTTAGAATCTTTACAAAAAGAATTATTTGAGAAGTCCTTACAATTATACAATTTCAAAATTTTGTTATCTTTCGAAACAGATAAAACATCTTCAGTTAATTTCATTGTGAATACTTTCGAACCATTTTGTACAGGATATGAGAGTAAATCGTACCTATCAAAAATCACATTGAGCTTAGGAATATCAATTATATAAGTTAATAGATTTTTCGGCAATATGCATGTAGCTTTGCTTATCTCCCACAACACTTTCAAATCATTACTGGCTAAAGAATAATTCTTATTATTTACAATTTTTTGTGATAATATGGAAGGTTGAAGCTTTCTATTTTCACAATACAAAATTGAATCAATTATGTCGTTAATTTCATCATCCAAAAGCTCTAAAGTAACAGAAATAAAAGATACAATTTAAAGTTTTTCAATTGAATCCAAAGTTTCGTTTGTAATTTTATTCAAAATCTTTAAAAAAAAAATCTGCAAAATCTGCATTATTAGAATTAATTCTCTTAATATAATAATTGTACTTTTTTATCATATTTTCGTTCAAGGCAAGGCAATGTTTGCTCTTTCATTTTTCACTAGATGCAATTCATTATTTTCAATTTTCTCGATTATATCATTAAAATGAGATTTATCATCAGCAGTTATCAGACCGGTTATCCAAGAGATTGCGTTTCCTAATCCATCGAATTAGCCTCTTTTTATCCGTCCACTGTGTGACATGTCTTTATGAGAGATTGATTCTAATTTGAAATACAATTTTTTGTTTAATTTTTGCAAAGAGGATACAATGTCATAAATCGATTAGAGAAGGGAAATAAGTTCAGTCTGTAAATCAGTTATATTTGAATAGTGGATGATTTTATAAGTCTCATTGATTATCGTCAATTGTCCAGTCTTAATCGGAATTATTCCCGCTGAGTCAGTCAAGTCTGTCAAGTGGTACGTCAACACCAGAGCCGGAAGGCAAAGGACTAGTCCTATCATTATTCTTATCTGCATCTGAAACAACATTTTTGGTTTTAACTATTCTTGGTCTCTTAAGTCTATTAGGGTGAAGTTTCAGAACTCCTCTCTTACTTTGATATTTATTTGGTCCAATTCGAGTAGCTGGGAAATATTTTGGCAAGTGCTTTTTATTTTGGATATTTCTCACGAGCTTTTGATTTTCTTCATATTCCGATTTTTCACGATTTTTGTTAAGCTTTTCTGTTCTAGTATGTTTTTCGTTCTCGATTTTAGCTCTATTTATCTCATGTAACATTTCAAGTTCCTTGAAATGTTCATTAGCGCTAAGTTCTGTGATTTGTGCTTATGAAACGTTTTACCTTCGTGATATCTTTGAATTGTCAAGCTGTTCGTCTTTGTCGGTCACATCAATCAATTTCTTCAAATGAATTATGAATTTAATCTCGTCCAACGCTTGGGTTAGTTCTTCAGTGAAAGTCTGAATTATTTTGTTTTTCCAATCTTTAAGTGTACTTCCATGAACGTCGCCATAAATTCCATAAGTCAGTATAGGATTAAGGTACGTTTTAATTTCGTCAACGTTATTTTTAATGTCGTCAGGATTATTTTGTAAAGAAGAAAGTTATTCTTTGTTTACCAAAAACTTTTTTGAAATTCGGTTTGGATTTACCACGCTTTATAATCAATTGATTATGTTCAATATTCACGGGTCTAGTCTCATCTGTAATGTGAACTCTATAGCATTAGAACTTTCCTGTGAATGAACTGTCATTAAACTATCATTGTCACTGTCATTATGTATGTCTTGTTCTTGATTGAATTCAGGTAAAGGGGCTGTCAAAAAGTTATTTAAACTATTATTGTCACTGTCGTTACGATCGTCTCGTTAATTGTCATGTTTCTGTCAGTTACACAATCAAGTATTTCGTCCAACATTTCTTGGTCAATTACGTACAGGAGCAGGAGCATTTTCGGTATTATTTAGCATGTCGTCTAACATCTGTTGAGCAAGTTGTGGATTTGTTCCTGTTTCTTTATTTTGGACTTCAATAGGATTTCTGCTAAGAGCATCGGCAACTATAAATTCGATTTGCCTTGTAGGTATTCAATGTCAAAGTTGAATTGTTCTAATAACAATTTCCATCGAACTAGCTTAGAGTTGGGCTCTTTTAATGAATGAAGCCACACTAGCGGCTTGTGATTAGTTCTCACGGTCAACTTGTTTCCGTACAAATAAGGACGATGCTTAATAGACCAAACTACAGCGAGCAACTCTTTTTCAATTGTTGACGAGTTGGTTTCCGCTGGGTTCAAAGTTCTTGGTGCAAACGAGATCGGATGTTCACCATCATCAAACTTCTGAGAAAGAACGGAACCAATAGCTTTGTTTGAAGCATCGGTACAAAGAATGTATGGTCTATTCAAATCGGGTAATCTGAGTACAGGAGTGGTTATGATGTGATCTTTAAACGCTCATTGAACGTTGATAAAGAAGCGTTTATGATGTGATCTTTAAACGATCATTGAACGCTGATAAAGATCATTGAACGCTTCAACAACTAAGGATTCATCTTTATTATTGAACGTGACATTTTTTCTGAGAGAATGAGATAGAGGCTGTGCTATTTTAGCAAAATTCTTAATTAACTTTCTGTAATAACCACAAAGTCCTAAAAATTGTTTCACATTTTACTGATTTTGGGGAATAGGAGAATTTTTAATTGCTTGCACTCTCAATGGATTTGGTTTTATACCTTCACGAGAAATCACATGACATAAAAATAATAATTATTCTCTATGGAAGAATTCAGTTTTGTCAAGTTGAAATTTACAATTATTGAATTTCTGCAATCTTTTGAAAACAGTTTCCAAGTGTCTCATATGTTCTTTTAGAGAGTCGGAAACACAATTATATCATCAATATAAACTAACACATTTGGTAAATCAGCAAAAATCATATTTACAGCACGTTGAAAACAAGGTGGTCCATTTTTGAGACCAAAAGGGAGTCGCAAAAATTCATAATGCCCTGTTTCAGTGGAAAAGGCTGTTTTGAGAATGGATTCCTCTTCTAATTCAATTTGATGGAATCCGGATTTCAGGTCAATAGTTGAGAAATAATTAGCCTATTTTACCAAATAAGTCTTCAATATTCGGCAGTGGAAAACGATCGTCTTTAGTTTTCAGATTCAATTTACGATAATCAACTACTTATCTCACCTTTCTTTTGCCTGATGCATCAGGCTTTTTGGGGACAACCCACAAAGGTGAATTATATGAAGAGTTTGAATTTCGTATTATCTTATTCTCTAATAGTTTGTCAATTTCTTCTTTTATATCTTGTTGGAATGCATAGGGATACCTGTAATTTTTTGTGTACACGGGTTCCTCATCAGTTGTATTAATTCTATGTTTCAAAATATTTGTAGCTGTTAACGGTTCATTGTTATATTTGATAATTTGCGGATACTTTAATATCAGATCAACTATTTTGATCCTTTTCCTCACTGTTCATGTGATCAGGTCTTAACAATGGAGGTAAATTTTCGTTTGGACAATTGGTCGACTCATTTACGAAAATTTCAACTGGTTCCAACTTGAATTTTTCAAGTTGTGTCTCTTTGCAATCATCAGAATGAAAATCAATACTTATAACATTATCTACAGATTCTACTAATACTTCCTTAAAATCTAAATCAACATTTTCAAGCACAAATATTTCATTTTCACTTTCACAAGGAATAAACAATTTATTCCAACCCTTTTTTATTTTCAAAGGGCCCACTCCATACTATGGTAGGATAGTAGACGAGTCAAATCTAAGGCAATTGGCCGTGAAATCTACTTGTGCTTCCAATTGCTGTAGTGTTTCATACCCTAGCAAAATGTCATACTTCTGGGAAAACTCATGCAACAAAAAATCAGATTCTAAATCTTTTCCTAAAATATACATGGAATTCATCTTAACTTTATATTCTCCATAGGAATTTCCTGCTGGAGTACTTATGCAAAACTTACAAGATATCAATTCGGTTTTTTCATTTAGTACATGTTTCCTAACAAAATTATATCGACTACCAGTATCAACTAAAATTTTCAAATTGTTTTTCTGAAGATATGGTAGTTCTGTATGCATAGAGTTCAATTCAACATTTAACCTGGGTTTTTGTTGTTCATGCTTAGCTCTAAAAAATTAATTCGCTCGGTCAAATCAGCAATGATTTGATCTTTTTCGTCCATATGCTCAACATCCATTTCGGTGGTGTGCATTGGTGTCTTGAATTTGGGGTTGGTCGAAGCAGTTCTCATGGAAACGTCCGTATTCGGCAACTGTTGTCTGAACTTTTTAGAGCCTGTCCCTCTACATTCTCAAGTTTGTATTTAGTCACAATTGTTGTTCGTTTCGCTACTAACCTGTTCAGGAAATGAAAGGGATGTTCATTAGGATCTCATATTTATCAACTCAGACATCAGTTGAGGGATTGACCTACTATCTGCGAATTTTTTAAAGCTGTAATAAGTTCTGGAATGGTGGAACACTCGTTGTTATGTGCTACTTGTTTAGCTTCACCATGTAATTTTTTCAAATTTGTGTAAAATTGTCCAATGATTTCCCTTAGCTTCTTCAATATTATCTACGGTATATTCCCCATGAAGCTGAGAAACCACTTCCACAAAATTCAGTAATTCACTAGGGTCTCCAGAATAGTCCGATATTAGATTGAGAAGTAACTAAGGTATAAGTTTTTACACTTTGGCCATGGTTAGATTAATTTGCGAAAGCTTATGTTCAAGAAGTTGAGTTGAAGATGGTGGTATTGAGTCGGTGTCAGGTTCTTCATCCTCCACAAATCTCCTTGCTCCTTGACCCACTCCAATTGATAAGGAAGGGAATCGATGACTTGATGATCTCGATCCACCAGGACTAGAGATCTGAGGTGAATCCAGACTGGAGTTGAAGATGAAGTTCTTGGCGACTCACAATTAAGAGTTGTCACTCATTTTTTCCAAAAATATTTCAAAGTCCCAATTTGGATAAAAGTTCGAAAATTCGGCACTTTAAATTACCAAAAAATCTGTGGGTCCCTGTTTGGGCGCCAGATAGATTTAAATAACTTTAAATTCGGTTTAAGAAAATGATTTTTATTGAATAACATGATGTACACAATACGAGAGCTGAGCACTGACTGACGGTCTGGGCGCTCCAAGCGGCTCATGACAATAAAGACTATGCAAATTTAAAATTGACTAATAATGACTAATTGATCTAATAATGACTAATTACACTATTGATCTACATAACTCAGGTCCTATTTAAACCTGGAGTAATCGGAAAAGTTCGACCTTTGGTAAACGAACACCTACACTAATCGAAACGGGCACCTGAACTAAGCGAAACATGCCCTTTGTGAGTAAGAGTTAGTGCACTAGTATAATCCAGCGATATATCTATATTATATAGAGAATTTGAATTCACTATTCAAAATAAATACCAAACATTTCTAATATTGAGAAATACATATTATTATTGGAACTATGAAATTCAAAAATAGACTCATTTGAGGAACTTTGAAACTTGGACTAAATAAATAAAAAATAATAAATATCCTTATTTATCTTAATTGGGGCTAAGACCCATACAAAGAGTCACTATCACTTGGATTAACTTCATGAAACTTATGAAAAAGTGTGTACAGTAGAACAGTGGGTACCATAAAATTATAAAATACAGTAATAAAATATTGCTGGGTTGTATCTATAAATATCATCAAAAGATAAAATTCATACAAAAGAGCAGTATAAACTTTAGTTTGTATAAATACAGTAATAAAATATTGCTGGGTTGTATCTATAAATATCATCAAAAGATAAAATTCATACAAAAGAGCAGTATAAACTTTAGTTTGTATTTATTGACATATTCTAAAAAAATCATTACCAGTACCTTACCATAACTTCTTTCAATGTAGGCTATTTCTCATATTCTTATATTACCATTGAAAAATCAATAATTTCGATTTTCCAGGCTATGGAAATGTGGCCCCAAGAACGGAATGGGGGAAGCTGGCTACAATTCTATACGCCATAGCTGGAATGCCTTTGTTTCTTCTCTACTTGTCAAATATTGGTGATTTACTTGCAAAAAGCTTCAAATGGACTTATGCCAAATGCTGTCTTTGTCGTGGCTGTGCTAGGAGGCGGCGCCAAATGTCCACTGTAAATAACTGTAGTCAGGTAAGAGAAAAACAAAGTATAAAAATCAACTAAACCTCTCTAATCATCAGCTCCTATTGAAATACGTTTACCATACGTTTATTGTTCACAACCCATCGAAGGCATCAGATCCAGTAGGGTACTACACGAAATCTAACAACTTTATTTCATATGTATTTGGATATTGCAATTATTCAAATGCTTATGAATTCATTATTATTATTAAACAAAAATAAATAAATTATTTTCAAATAATAATAATCATATTTGATGATTTTATGTAGTGGTTCATATCAATATCCTGATGCTTTAATTTGGGTGAAATACGGTATCTCTCAACTACTATTCTTGCTCCAACAATGACTTAAGCATATTCGAATTGCGTTATAACTTATTAGGTACTGTATACTGTACACGCTATTATATTTTTTGAATTATCAAAAACGACCTCATGCACGATCTCAACACAGCTTATCACTTTGTAATGAACTAATCACTTTGTAATGAAGAGTACTAATTGTTATCTTGCGTTATTTAGATCAATCCAACAATCAATGTTGTTTCTGTTTTCAGGCAGCTGCATCTGACTCAGCAGTGGCAGCTGAAGACAGCTGCTCGAGTCGAGAGAGCAGTGGAAGTGCAACGGTCAGTGATGACGATGATGATCCTCAAACTGTCACCGTGCCTATCACACTCTGCTTAGCAATCATGGTCGGGTGAGTAAAAAAAAATAGTTATTTGTGCAACTAGTGCGCAAAGTGACAGTTTGCTGCACCAAAAGAAACGTTTACGCACGAGCCGTAGGCGAGGGCGGAATGGTTTCTTGAGTGAACTTTGCGCACGTATTTCACTTTAAATTTCTCCTACAGTTACCATTGAATATGAAAAGAGTGGTTGATTATGGCTAAAATGATGGCTGAAATCCATCAAATGTTTGTCTGTATAATTTTGTTATTAATAACAACTTTAATTCATTTTAAACTTGATAATCCAATTGAAAATTAATAATAGATAATTTATTCTAATTAAAAGTTAAATTAATTAATTCAATTAATTTGGAAATTTGAATAATTTTTAATAAATATTAATTTTTCAACCAATCAATTTATGAATGAAAAAATATTATTTGAAATAATGAATATTCAAATGTATAATTCAATGAGTTCTCATTTTTATTTATTTGAAAATCAGAAAAAATATAGATAGAACAAATTCGCATTCAAAATACACGCCAACAATGTCAACAGCTGATTGAGATGGCTGCAAGATAATACGCAAAGTATTAAGAGTACGGTACGCAAAGTAATACTTTGCACAC
The DNA here is from genome assembly GCF_014356525.2 of Nilaparvata lugens. Taxonomy (NCBI): domain Eukaryota; kingdom Metazoa; phylum Arthropoda; class Insecta; order Hemiptera; family Delphacidae; genus Nilaparvata; species Nilaparvata lugens. Next base: position 72,064,029 of record NC_052518.1, on the reverse strand, counting down.
TAGTGCGGAAAAGTGATTCTTTACGTTCTGTAATCAGTGCAGGAATGGTCACTTTTCAAGGTAACTGTAGGAAAAAAACATTTTCAGAACAATTTTGGGTGTAAATTGCTACTGTATATAATATTTTGCTATTCTCGAAAAATATTACACATCGAACTTTCAATTTGTTTTAATTTTTCTTTGAGGTACCTCGATGATATTTTCATTTTAATATCATACAATATACAATATATCATACTCTGGATCACAGAAATTTTTTTTAATAAAATATATTTCTATAAATAAATATTATGATAATACAGTGAACATTTCTCATACTATTGTAGATTGACTTCCATTATATTATTTAGCTCATGACTTCAAAGCAAAATATGATTTCAAGTATAAATATTTCTAATATTATATTGTACCCACATCTATGTATAATATTGCTTTATTCACACGTTTTAATCGCCAAAAAAAGTTGAACATCTGACTATAAGTTTGCTCACTTGTACACTCCAAAGCACTATGATTTCAAGTATAAATATTGCTAATATTATATTGTACCCACATCTATGTATAATATTGCATTATACAGAGTTTTTACGAACTCCCTACCAATACTCTAGGACATTGTTCCTGGTTAAGAAACATATCTGAATATCATATTTAAATTGTCCGGAAGTCTTCAGTTACTCACACAGCGGCCATTTTGCTTTTTTCACTTATTATTTTTTCTAAATAATTATTGAACATACGAAATTCAAACTTTGCACAATCATTCATAACAACTAGACAAAGCTACAAAAAAATTATGATAATTTTTCAAATTCATAAAACAAAATGGCGGCCATTTAAAATTGTGTTTCTTAAATAACTAAGAAACCGATGGTTTTACAAAAAATTACAACAATAACTTTTTTTAGTAAATTCAAGTACCTATCGATTGATTCCTGATTTTTCAAGGTTTGGCCAATATTAACTGATATATGGCAGCTTTAGTGATAGATGACTTAATTTTTAATTTTGATTTTTTTTTTAATTTTATAAAATTATTTCATTAAGAAATATTTAGTTATAAAAGTATTATCAGTATGATTCAAGACTATTTGTTGTACCATTCACTTTGAAAAATGTAGCCAGAAACACCTTAAATCTATAATTATCGAATCAAAAAAAGGAATGATTTATCAGATAATTGTGCTGAGTTTGATAATATTTGCTTACTGAAAAGAAATTTGAAAATTTTGTTGGGTAAATTATACTTTAGATAAGGCATAATGAAATTCATGAATAATGTATTGTTTTGTTGTAATACAATTTGTTCTATTTTTTTCTATGTAAGTTCAGGCTGAGAGCTGAAGTTCAAAGTTTCTTAAGAGTTGAGTCAACAATTTATCAGTTTATATCATGATAATATTCATTGTTGGGCCGCGGTAAATTCTTGTAAAAATAACTTTCACTAATATATAGCCTATATTTATATTTGAATTTACAGGTTTTGTAAATGGTACTTTGTCATGCAGCCTCTTTAAGGTTTGCTTAAGGTAGCTTATATTAAGTCAATAAACGTTTTCTCTGTTCTATTCTATTAAAAATGTGTCATTAAATATGTCAAATTTGAAGGAAAATTAAACTGACATATGACAATTTGAACAGGTATGTGTACGGTGGGGCCGTGCTATTTTCGCGTTGGGAGTCTTGGGACCTTCTAGACGGTTCCTACTTCTGTTTCATTTCTCTGAGCACGATTGGCTTTGGAGATATTGTTCCGAGAGACGACAAGATTACCTCATTGCAGGGCGTAGGTCTCAGCTTCATCTTCTGCTCCATGTACCTGATGCTTGGCATGGCTTTGATTGCCATGTGCTTCAATCTGATGCAGGAGGAGGTTGTTCATAAGTTCAGAACTTGTGGCGATGTGCTTAGAAGGATTGTTCGTTGTCGGAGGTAGCAGGTCCCAGGTAAATCTTATACACAGGCTTATCAAAAATCATACGGAAAACGAGTTTTGGGAGTTGATTCTGCATTTATACAGTATATGATAATAAAATTATCATAGCATATAGAGGCCCAGGTATGCTTTGTTACCATCTAGCTTACCGGGTCTAAGATTACACAGAACTCTTATAAAACTTTCAATAGGCACAGTTAAAAAAGTCATATATAGAAATGTTCAAGGTTTTTACAACAATGATGCAAATACAATAGTGTTCATTTTATTTGAACAATCGAATGAAATTGGTGTCAAAGCTGTAAATGCCTACCGGTACTATAACATTTTCGTGTTTAACGTGAGATTAATATTTTCAACACTATTTCATAAATATTAAATGACAGTGAATTTTTAAAATACTTTTTTGGAATTTCAATTCTGAGATTTGTTTGTTTGTTTGTTTGTTTTTAATATCTTCCCAGAGACTCTTAAAGATAGGCCCAAAGTGATGTACATTTTTCAGGAAAAAATTATGACTATTCAAATTTCGCTTCATAATAACGAATCAAAACAAACGCACATTTATTCGCCATATAGTGGAGTCTGAATGAGTTCCAAAACACTGGGACACTATTTTCGGCGAAGGGAGTACCTACAGTACCATCGCCCATGACATAGAATTTCTTTTTTTTTCTAAAGGTAGGTAGCCTATTATAGGGGTTGTAGCCCATACCTCAACGCTAACAAAAATTATAGATGCAGTTCCCTGTATGCTGAAAATAGGGCCTAGCACTTTTAAACTCGTCCGGACTGAATAAGTAGGCCTACACATCTCAAAACATCCTAGTATTTGGGAGAAGTGAAATTCGTAACTAAACGTATTAGAGAATTGTTTGAACAGCATTTGAATATCTTCAAGTCTTTGGATTGTCTAATATTTTGTCGTATTTTGCTGTGTGAGATTTTGTTGTATTTATTATTCAAGTAAATTTATTGTTGATACACAAATGAATCAATACCGTATCGAATGAAGCAGTAGTAGCCTAGTTTGTTTGAATTACGGTATCTAACTCCACCCATTCATTCTTTGCCAACCATGAAATGAACTTATCTTGCTAAAATATTATTCATTAATTAATCGATTGATTTTTAATCGATATTTGATAATTATCATAATTAACTAATAATATTTCAAATTATTTATTTATTTGCTTTGCAGGTGAATGTAAACCACGGGTAACCTTGAACAATTTTAGGACTACCGTAGCTACATTCCATTCAATGTAGCTCCGACCTATATTGATACGTATACGTCACCAACATATGTATACATCAGCCTGTATAAATCTTATATCATCAATGATAGTGAAGATTGCATGCAGGCAAGGGTAGCTTGACAGAAGGAGAAAAGCTTCCACAGATGAACTCAACTCTATGCGACGATGCAAAAATGTGCAGAAGCAGAAACAACAAATACAAGGATCAAATGATCTGATAACACATGCGCAATCCTTCTAGGCATCGCTGAGTCTACATTATCTCACAGAGACTCACCTACAAACTATATCAAGTCACAAATTCACAATATATTTAGACTAGCTTACGTTATTTGAATTTATATTAGCCATTATGATCCTGTACAAATTTAACTGGCGCAACACCTGTTTTAATACCCTAGGCATATTACAGATAAATAATATTTTTTTTAGTCTACCATATAATTAAAGTTACATTCATGTATATAATTCAATTACATCACTAAAAAATTTACATGAGAGTTAATCAATCGAGTACCCTCATGAGACCTCAACAATATGATAACATAATAAGTTTGGAGAAAAATATGCAATCTTCCCTCGCCATCATTATTTCGGTAACAGAACATTTTAAGACAAAAGTTTACTACAACTATACTTTCAACTTGTAAGAAAAGCATTCAATCACGAAATTTTGGGGTCTATTACACTCTTTACAGTATAATATATATGATTAATTAGCCTGTGAGTTGATTTTTGTATTAAAAAATGAGCTCAGGCAATATTAAAATAGAAATATCATAAAGGAAGATTGTGTAAGGAATGTTGTCGACTCCTGTCAGGTTCTGGGTTTATCTGACGCATTCCCAGATAATATACATGGAGAACGTAATTAATTTCTACTCATATATATGCTCTGTACTATTAAAAAGTCATTCATTGCTGTCATTAAAAAATCTTTAAAAGGCAGTATAATAAGATAATATATTGTGTATTGACTCGGCCACTAAAAAATAGATGAAATTTTCTCGTACTTCTCCAGTTATTTGAAATACAGACAATTTTTGAATGATTTAGATTGATTTAAATTCTCAAGAGACGGTTCTAAACATTCAAATTGAACAGACTTTCTGGATTATTGAGCATGTTATTTTTCAATTTAAATTGATAGTGATATACTTTTGCTTTTCAAGTTCACAATCCTCATTGACTTTGTAATTAATATACTGATTGTATATCAACCTAATTGTATGTTTCAAGGGAACAAACACAAATAAAATATTATATTCACTCATTGCAGTCATTACTGTTTTATTAATTTTTTGACCATGCCTGTTTTAAACTTTCATAAGTAATTTTTCACGAGAAAATATTGAAATTAGAAATTTATTTGTTTGCCAGAAAATTCATACTTCACAAATTTGGAATAGACTAGTTCAAGTTCAACAAACAAACGCAATATTTCAAACTGAAACAAAAACATAAAAGAAAACTTGACTCATCATGAAAATATATTATAAAATAGAAATAATCAGTTTTAGGCACCACCAGCAAAAAAAATAAATCTTGCCCACTGGTGGGAGTAGAAAAAGCCAAGAACAATTTAAATCAACTAACAAGAATAAATTATTGAAATTATGGATAGTTGAAGAGCAATAAAAACAAAATTGAATGGAAAAAACAATCAAATTGGCTTTACCACCATTCTGCACCCAGCGAAAAAAGAAACTCTCCTTAAACCAGGTATCAATCATTCTATCACGAACTGTCAATTAAGAATCAAATGGAACTTATGAATCTAGTGCTCATATACATGATATATCTTTTTATGTAGCTCAACCTTGAATCGTGTACAATATGTTTTAATGATGTGTCAGGTCTTAAGTTAAAAAAGGTTTATCAGTCCTGATAAACTCATATTTGTTTTCAACAACATATGTTTAAAAACTCTTTTGAAATAGAGTCGCCTTATCGTCATTACATTAAACTCAACAAATAGGGATTCATTTGGATATAACCTGGGTTTTTTCAAAATTGCCTTAATTATGTTCCGTACTTTTGAATAAAAACAAATTAAGAAGGTGCGTGTCGTAGGCTCCACTCCATACAACTAAACCATATCTTTTCAAGTTAAAAATGTTAATTTTGTAGAATTATAGTTTCCATATTTTAGTTTACTATTGTACAAAGAAAAGTTATATGTGGACCCCACTTCAAATACTCGTCTTTTATTACACCTAGATACCTAATTTCATCAACTTTTTCAATAGATGGTCAGTTACATGTGAGAGTATCTGTGCAGTTCAAGTGCAGCTTCGCTATTAAATCAGCATTTGGTTGACCACCTGCATTTGCAGCAAAACTTATGATTTTGAATCTCGTCATAATTAAGACTAAGGGTACCGTATTTGAGTACAACCATTTTTAACTATATTTATGTCATTCTCAGCAAACCTTGAATAAATCGGTACAACTCTCATGTTTCATCGGCTGAATAAACTATTTTCTCATTATAAGGAGTGAGTCTAAAGGGAGATCATTTATATAGTACGTACTGAAGAAAAATAAGAGAGGATGGAACTGTTCCTTGAGGCAATCCAAAAGGGGGTATAACCTCTCAGCACTCTCACGTGAATTTAAATTGTTTAATGAAAGAGTTTGCGACCTATCACACAAATAGCTTTTCAAAAAATCAAGAGCAATGCCTCATATTCAAAAATTTTCTAATTTTCCGAATAAACTATCATGGGGAACCGTATCGAAAGCCTTCGAGAGGTCAAGAAAAATAGCCGTCACCGTATTAGATGATAAGTGGGCATAGGCAGTTATAGGTAAATCATACACAATCATTCCTGATTGATTAAAAAAAACACTTTTGAATTACAGTGTTGAAAATGGACGTGGAGTATTCGAAAGCACTCCACGCGTGAGTACTAGTTTTAAAACTAATATTCAAAAATTTAGACTGGAGTGTCATCAAATTTAAATCAAAAGTGAAATATTGACTAGCAGTTCGTCATGGAATGTGAGATAGATGAATTTCAAAAATAAACTGAATATTCAAATATGTCGAGTATATTATAAGATATAACAAGTCATGAATATGCTGTACTATTTACTTTAATCATGCATTGCATTAAATAGGCCTAATTATGTTATAATGAGACAAACACAATATGTGGAAACTTTATTTTTACAAAATAATTTATTCTGTTCAACTACATATATACTCATTCAACAAGAAATAATATTTATTTGTAATTTAGTTTTGTGAATTTATCTTTTTACTAAAATGGTGCTAAGCCTACATTATCCGGCGATTACATTATCCGGAAACTGGGTTTAAACGTGTTTGCTAACTTCAAATGTTTATAGTAAAATTATGAATAGAATATTAGAATGTTGCATTTCTCTCATCAATTACAATATATTTAATCAGGAATATTTTATCCCAATCTATTGGTTGGGCTTGCATGATTATTAATCACTGCCACTTGATTTTCATTCAAATACTGAGCAAAAAAGAGATAACATTCATAGTGTTGTTATAGTTGGGATGACGGTATATTCTGTAAAGGATTTTTTTAAACTGGTGACCCCTCTACTTTCACTGTTTTGAATACTACGTATATTTATATAATATAATGTGTTGTTATCTTATTTGTATTGTTAATTGGATATCCATTTATGAAGCAGGTACCCCATATTACATAAAAAATAGAGCACGAAGTTAAGAGTAGTAGAAGAAACTCATTAATTCAGTACGGTACGGTTTTGCTCAATCTTTATCTGTAGAACAGTTTTATCATAATTTATTAAACAGTTACTGTATCTGTAGAAAATAACATTTTCAAATATATATATTTATTTTTTTAAAGGCATTATAGTTTCAAAAATTTGGATTGATTTTGTCCTACTTTTAAAATCCACAATTTCAGCCACAAACATATAGTGACAAAAGCATATTAAATATTGAAATATACTATAGAGAATGTATCTTCTAGGCTTACTAAAATTACGGTAATGTCTCAATTACACAGATTTAAAAATTGGCTCAACATGATATACTGTTAAAGTGATAGACATTGAATCTAAACATAAGTTTACAAAATCTTCTTTCCAAAGTAGAATACTATATAGCAACCAATATAATAAAATCAGTGTATAATAATAAATTTGTACCACCTATGTAGTTTATATCTGTCAATACATAGAGTATGACTGCAACATGTAGCATATTTTATAGAAATGTTATCTAATTTGAATAACTTCCAGTGTTGTTGTGGAGTCGTTTTTATTTTAATCATAAGTGAAATAATATTGATCGATATTCTTTTTATTTCTATTGTAGACGGTAGGCCAAATAGTATATGTTTATGTATAAGAGCTTGACTGATAAAATTATCCACCTCCACGGAATGATACGGTTATGGAATATATAATATATTTTTCAGATATCAATGCATCTACTTCGAAAAATCGATAAGGATTTCCAACTGATTCAACGTACATTTTCGGGGGAAGGGTTTTACATCCTTCTTTTTCTCACTTCTCACCATTATAAAGCACCTGTTTACAAGTGATTATTTTTTGGATGGTTCGATGAAAATAGACCGCAAAACAGGGCTGTAGTATAATCGCCAATTCCAGATTATCCGTCAACTGAAACTAGTAGAATAATTTTGCATCATTCGATGTTTGACTGTTCGAAGCATGGAAAATGTCGTTCAGTAGGAGTACTGGCAACCAGCAATCAATTGCAAAGGCAAATGCGTGCTGCGCATGCTCTGTTGAAGCACCCCTAGTCACCCCGCCCACTACTATGGGCAACTGAGGGGTGCGGTGCTCTTGCATTGGACAAAAACTCACACACACTCGCATCTCACACATATCTCATAGCGAGGGGAGACTCTATCGTTCGAGTATTTCATTTTGCATGTAAGTACCCAGGCTTGATTTCCATAACAAGGTGTCGAATTTAGTTTTAATGTTATTTCCAAGAAACCAGGGTTCCTCATAAAGCATGTCAAGGAATGCAACGTTACCAATAAATCAATGCGATTCGGTGACATTCGTTATTTCTATTCTAACCCTGACAATCATATGTATATATTATATTACTTGCTTCTGTTGGTCAGTGATATAATAAATCAGTCAGTAAATACAGATTATCTCCTACTGAATCTCAATTCACGATGAAACAATCATTCTAGTATATTATAAATTGGAAATGGGGCAATTTTGGGCATGAGCCTGTTTTGGCTTTCCTCAAGTCAAGTATTATTTGTACACAATATGATAAATATATATGAATAGGCTTTCCTAAAATTCTAATCTTTTCAAATTTGTAACCATTTCTGAATGGATGACAGTAATAGCAGAGAAGAAGGAATACAGTATATACTTATAAATTCCATCTCTGGTAGGTAATAGTCAAGTCCAAGATATATCTGCATTATCAACATAAAATATTATTGCAAATGCTCCATTTGAAATACAGTTTTTTCTTGTGATTCAATCTTTATTTGATTTAAGCAATACACATATAGGTAGGTTACCGTACTGATTATTCCGAATTAAACAGCTATAGGTCATCTATTCACAAAGTGATTCTTCAAATTTAATTTTCAGTAGACCTACTAATAAAGAACTAATGACTGCACATATACTTCGCTGGAACTTTTTGTCTCAAATCAATTGTCACAGACAATAAATTATTCAGTATACATACGGTACAACAATCGGAAGTAAAAAGCAATTTACAGTACCCTACCGTAGTTAGTGCTTCTCTAGTAGGCTACTTTTGCCACTGTGCTTACTTAAATAGTACAGTACTTTACTTGCTCAACATTACTTAATTGTAATTAATGTTTATTGTTAATTGTTTATTATTATAATGTACTAATGATTATGTATATTTTTTGTGCGTTATAATATGTTATAATTATTCTCATATAGGCTACTACGGTGGTAGTCTAGAAAATGGATGCTCTTTGTGTATAGATTAATATAAGAAGGTTATCCAAAAAAAACTTGAAATTTTATTTATACAGAGAAAAAACACACACACTTTGGAAGCAGCCAAGAGTGGTGCATTGGAAAGAGTAAAATATTGAAATCAGTAACTATGAGCTCTACTTCTATTTATTGAGTGTATTACTACGTACCAAACATACCTTTACTACTGTGTGTATAGTGTATACGGTAGCGGTACCAAACAAAAATGTAGCCTACAGTATATATATATATATATATATATATATATATATATATATATATATATATATATTTCTATTTCTAGATACCTACAGATTTCGGCCCTTCAAATATTCGATTTAATCTTAAATACACATAATATTATAAATATACATAATCTTCGATAATATGGAGCAAAGATTTTTAATTCAGCCTACAAAGTTTGCTCATATGAACTGAAAATCATTATCAGATAGTATATAAAGTTCAACTGCTTAATCATTGCTTTTCATTTCTATACATATGCAAGTATAACTTAATCCTATTTTCAATATATGTTTCAACTTGTAAGTTATAACATTGAATCTCATTAGGTTATTTAATATGCTTTATAACGGTAACTCCGTTACCAATTTCAATTTCTTCTCCAATTTTTTCTTGATCTTTGATAGTCACAATTTAGACTTTACAAGAAGGTGGAATCAATAAAATTATTGCATATCTGCGTATGAATAAAGCCTACAGTAGTAAGATACATTAGATATTTTGTTGGTTAAATATCAATCATTTGAATATTTCAGAAGAGATCAACGTATGGAGCGAAAAAGAGCGTCAAAATATAAGGTGAATATACATACTCTTATTGCAAAGTAGCTTAGACCTACTCGTTATTTTATTTATAAAGAATATTGGGTCTACTTGATTGATGATCCAATTCACAAGAAAATATCGAAAATAATTCAATTGAAGCTCTTATATAAAACAAAGAGATAGTTTGATATTCAATATTATTATATTAGTTATATTATTAAATATGGTTTAAGATGAAGAATTCACCTCCAATTTTTCACTCGACGTTTTGCTCTTTCAGTACAATCATAGCTCTCCAACAGTGCGTCGAAAAAATAAATGCTGATCGTAGGCTTGTAAAGCATAATTGTTCTACAAATTCTCTTCACTTTGATGTATAACTTAACTCCACTGTTTCACGCGTTCTGTTACGACTGTTACAGCAGTTCTATTGTTAAGTATGAAATCCTTATAATTTAACAGCAATAGATAATTCATTTGACGATGGAACTTGGAGGGAATGTTTTGAGCACAATTTTCGTCTCTGCAACTTTATTAGGCCTAAATATAGCCAGGTCCACGTTATAATGGCAGCATTAACATTTGTGTTGCTTTCCTTGTCTATCATTCAACAAAGCAGATAGCGCTATCCTTTTCCACCTCCGCAAGGTTGCCACATAGTTTTTCAACAATGTATAAATATAGTTAATAAACAAAATATTCAATTTCAATCATGAAATTTATTATTTAATCATTAAAAAATATATTTCCTTGGTGAATACAATAGAATTGATAATTTTCAACAAGAATGAATGGAGAATGAATCTTTTTACACTGCCATTATAACGTGAAACGTGGACCACACTATAGTAATATTACTGTATCTTATGGTGAGGTCCACGTTATAATGGCAGAGTAGAAAGGTAGGAGAAAAACGTTGATCAAATACTGTCATTATAACGTGGACCTCACTATAAAGGTAGTTGCCAACCAATTATTGAATTAACTACTATCATAGCCACCAAAATTTTTCATAAACAATGAGTATATTGAGAAAAATTCTGGAAAATTGAATAAACAAATATCCACTAAATTAGTTATCCATTACTTACAATAATCTTACTTTTAGATCCTATTTGTTCAGCAATCTTTGTCCACAGATTCCTTTGAACATCACGACGATGATATCTTTTGTCTCGCATATCCCACAATGGAACATGCTCTTGAACCATACTTATCAACTTTTCATTGTCCATAGTTACAACTTCAAGAAACAAAAACAAACAAGACTGTGTAACAATTTTAGGTTAGGGACATTTTGTTGTCTCAGCTGGACTAGTTAGGCCTAGTTCGGCTGGATAGAGCCCATTCAATTCGGATTGGAAAATTGATCGGCCGTATAAGCCTGTTGCAATGGACGAGCATCTATTCCTTTCTTTGTTGGGGGATCGTTCGGACGAGTTCGGTAGTTTTCGGTCGATGCTAGTTCGGACGAAAACGGTTCTAGTGGACGGCGCATCTTATAGAAACTACAATTTGCACCCATCTGGATAGTTGGATTCTAGGATAAGGTATAAGGTTATTAGTGACGAAATAGATATTACAGGAATGATAATTGTAGTAGGCTCTAGTAATCAACCTTGAATGTATTGAATGGCAATCATCAAAGGCAAACAATAACAACTTGACATTCGTACAGTAATTTGACTAACAACTACAAGAGACGACTAGAAAAACGATTGCTTATAAAATCATGAAAGTCACTACAGTTATACTAAAATGACTAGACAAAGTTTGACAAAAATGTTGTTGAATAATCTATAAAAACGATTAGTCAATGATCTAGAATGAATGTCGGCTAAACAAGAATTGCTTCTAGTTTTCAACTACGTTCAAAGCTGGCAGTGATGAGCTTTGCAAAATATTTGAAACAATTTTCAGTTTTCACTTATTTTGCTTTCCGTTTGATGATTTCTTTACGCTGCTGTTCCATCAACTTTTCAAGGTGGGCGCATTGCTCAAGGGCTGTATCTCTCTCTTTCGCCATCAAACTTATGGTGTCATCTTTTTTCGTAATTGCCTCTCTCACTCTGAAAATACAAAATGATTTAGAAAACTCACAATAATTATAAAAGAGAAAAGACTGAGAATTGAGATCAGAATAAGCACCTTCACCTTATATTATACATAGCCTAGTAGAAGCGAGCTTCTTGCCTCTACCTCAATAATTATGAGTATTACTTCCAGATATTCGTTTCAGGAAACTAATGTCAAAACATTATTTGGTAGCCTATAAACCAAATTAATTTAGATTTAGAAACTAAAGTCAAATATATGACCAAAGGCTTCTTCATTATCAAAACTGTAGATAATTTTATAGGAAGATTTTAAATAGGATTGTAAAAGCAAAAATGTAATTAACTCCCAAATATTTTTCTCTCTAAATATTACTCAGATAAGAATTTCAATTCACCTTCAACTGCTCATTTCATATTAAGTTCAATCCTGCTGGAGAAAACAAAAACATGTTGAACAGCATGGGGAATCACCAGTATTGTGGATGAAATTCCATTTTTTAGAGTCATTTGTAACTAAATGATTATGATATCTAGCTATTACTGTATTAGTTTGATTATCTACTCACCTTGCATAAACTTGCTGTAATTCTCGCTCCTTCTCATTCTGCACAGTGTTAATTTGTTCTCGGAGAGCCAGTCTGGCTTGAGCGAGCTCCCTTTCCAATCCTGCAACCCGTTTTCTAGTCTCCTCCTCCCCCAACAGCTGCAGTTCATGTTTCTCCCTCGCCAATTTCTCAGTAATCAATTTCAGCGATTCAATCTCGCCCATGGCCTGTTGCAAATCCGACGCGAGCCGAGAGCTTTGCTGTTCAGCCAAACTCAAATCCGTCCTAGCCTGTTTCAACTTGTCCCTAACATCGTTGTGAGCTTTCTCCATGTCTTTCAGTTCACACTCGAACCGTTCCTTTTCACGCTTCAGTTTGTTCTCGGCCGCTTCTTCCCTTCCCGAGGCTTCGGACTCTAATTTCCTTATAGCCACTTCTATATGTCTATCTCGTTCCCGTTTCAATTCCTCGCGAATCTGTTTCTCTTTTTCGCAGTTGAGCGTTTTCTGTCTGGTCAGCCAGGCTTCTTTCTCGGCTTCCATAACGTTTCTCACCCTCTCCACCTCCTCCTGGAAACGTTTCTCCTGTTGCTCGTATTTCTCATGACTTTCCTGTGTTATTTTCTCTAGTTTCTGTAGCAGTTCTCTCTCTTTCTCGAGAATAATGTTGGCGTTCTCCCGCTGCATCTGTTCTCGCTCAGCACGGAGTTCATTGATCATTCTCTTGCGTTGGTCTTGGTAGCTCTTCTCCATTTCAGTGGTCTCATGCTCGAGGCGACGCCTCATCATGTCTCGCTCCTGCATCAGAGCTGCCTCTTTGTCGGCTTCCATCTGCATCCGGGCAGATGCCAATCGTCTAGCGGCTGCTTTCTCGGCTTCATCCATCTGATGCTGGTGAGCTCGCCTTAATTCGGACAGCTCTTCCTGATGGACGTTCGCCATCCGGTTAAGTTCAGGCTCCAATCCTTTCACAGTCAACTCCTTGATCTTTTTCGTCTTCAAATCGATCCACCTCTCCCGCTTGATCTTCTCAGTGGCCGCCTGCTTTTCACACGCTTTTTTCAACTCAACCGCATGTCGATCCTCCAGCACCTTGATGGCTTGTGCTTGTTTACATTCCATATCTTTCATAACCGTTGCACATTTATCACTCAATTGCTTCTTCTCATTGATTAACTGATCAATAAACTTCTGGTGTCTTTCCAAGGCAGCTTTTGTCTCCGATTTGTATTTCTCAAAAGAGGCCTTGACTGACACCAGCTGTTCCTCAGTTGCTTTTTTCGCTTCAACATTTTCCTCCAACTCCAAACTCAAATTCATGACGCATTGAGCAAGCTCAGGACTAGGAATCGAGAGAAGTTCTCCCAGCCTTCCACGTCTACTATCACCTCTATTATCCATCTGAAACACCGGTTTATCGTTTGTTAATTTCGGTTGTGGATTTCTTTGTAATGTTATCTCAGAATTACGATTGACCTCATCAAGATAGCTTAGAATAGCTTGACTAGTTTCAGTAGAGCCTTCCAAAACTCCTGTATTCTGACTAATATTTGTAACAGATCCTGAGTTGTTTGAATTATTGACAGTAGTTTGTCTTTCTTCTTCCTGCTCTAGAACTTTGAGAATATCAACAATATCATCGTATGTTCCTATAAAATCATTATCTCTTTCCGGTACTTCATTGATGTCATGCAACTTTCCAAATGCATTTTGGTCTTTCTGTTTATAAACATCAAAATCCCGCGGTCGGTAGACTTGATTTTCAGGTAGAGTATTTTGGTTCATTAAACCTAAAAAGGAGTTGGAATTTTGACCAGATGGTGGAAAGGGATAATTATCAAAAGAAGCAGTATTGTTTGCACCATTGTTCGACTGCTCTGGCACTCGAAATCGTTCACAGGAGGTCTGAGGTTTTTCATTACGATCAGTATGTGTTGCATTGAAGTCCTCTCCATTTTTTCTCAGATCAGATACATTTCCGCTATTGTAATGTTCATAAGAAGATGTATTCAAAACAGAGTTGTTGTGTATGATTTTACCAACTCCCTTACGCGCTTCACCCTGCACCGTTTCAACCAAGCATTCGCTGACTGCTACACGAGTTTGAAAAAACTTTCTCATACCGTCCTCTTCTCGGTGGAAGTTGGCAACAATGGAACGACTACTACTAGTGACAGGGCCGTTGGCGAATTCAGCCTGAGGGAAGAAGTTATCCTGCAACGGAGAATTCATATTATCGCGATTGAAATGTGACTGTGATTGATTCAAGTAGCTGTGGTTATTTATGAGATTAGAACTGATCTCAATTTCACCGATTGCTGCATCTCTAGGAACAACAAGATAGTTCTTCTCAGTGTCATCAACCGTTAAGCGGTCAGGAACATCTTTAGATTTCGAACCAACCTCTGCACTAAGATCAGTAACACTTATGCTAGGAACCAGTTTTTTCTCATTATTAACATTTGACTCAATATCTGAATATTTTACTCTTTCGTCATGTTTAGTACCCGCACCTTGTACAGAGTGAAAATAATATTTATCTTTTGAAGAATTATCACTGAAATTGCCGTTAGTTCCAATAACACAGTTTACAGGTGTTGAAGAGTTGTAGAGAAGATTACCATTGTTTGAAAAATTTGTTGTCGATGTAGAAGGCCTAGTATGGGAAATGGGTCTTATCAGATCGTAATCAGCAAATGAAAAAGGAGGAAAATTTTCTGTACTGGCTTGTAATCCTTTTTCATAATTATATTCTTCAGTGTTTGCTGATTTTCTATTACTAATTTCAACATAGTTATCAGGAATATTTGAAACATCAGATAATTGACGAATATTTGATGAGGTTTTATCGTTAATATTTGGCTTTTTCTGTGCAGTTTTATTAGTTTTCATTGATCCGGTTTTAGAAGCATCAACATGTTTTCTGCTCAAATCTTTATCACTTAGCGATTGACTCAACTTTGGTTTCTCCTTACTGTTGCGAACGTACGACTTCGAGATGACTCTCTTTTCTCTCACAGACGAACTTTTATTAACTTTAACAGTTTCTTTCCCTTGATTGAACGATGAAGAAGAGGAGACATATTTCTTCCCTTTCTCCCCTTTCTGATTCTTTTTCGTTTTCGGTTTGACACCCGAATCTTCTGACAATTCACCTTCGGAAAGACTATTTCTAGAACCAGCTAACGATTCCGAGTCTGTCGCTTCCATGTGGACTGATTTATTCTCATCGATGGTATTTGTGAACAGATGCTTCATATCTATGTTCACTTTACTAATACGATCCTCATCTATTGATGAATAGCTGCTAGTATTCAAAACTGAATCTGGAAACCATCGCTGAAATTTCAAATTAATGATGTCATCATCGTTCATTGCTTTCTCTGCAGAACTACTGGTGGTGCCTTCGGCTTCAGTCAATGAACTCCACGAACATGAGTTATACTTCATAGTTTTTTGTTCTGCAGTGGGAGGTAGCGGTGGTTTAGACACTAGTCCTGGTTCTAAGCCAGGTACCAAGCTTGAATTGCTTCCTTTCTCTGATTTCAAACATTTTTCATCCTTTAATTTGTCTCTCTTTTTGCTGTCGTCATTACTTTCTTGCGAATTCACATAACCGTCACTTCTATCCTTGGAAAAGTCTTCGATATCTTCTTTGGCCTTAGTGAGTCTGGGACTCGGAGTGAGAGAGATGTCTGAATCGAGAGGCACGTCTATGGAAGAGCTGCCCATCAGGCTCTGTAGCAGATTCGACGATGATACTGTATAAGTTGCTCCCAAATTTCTGAAGAGATCTGCAATTCAATAAAATCATTAAACATGAAACTCAGAGAAAATAAAAAGAAGAAAAATGACAAGTATGCCAACTTGCCATTCAGAAAAAAGTGAATGACAAACATTTTGAATTTGGCAAAATTTTCAGTTCTACATAAATAATCAGTTATTAGTTTCTCGGAGCATCTATTAATCTACTATATTTTCAAATTGTGCTCGGATGGACACTACTTTACCAAAGTTCTCCATTACTTTTCAATACATTGAGTAAAAAACCACATTTTAATACAAGAAACATTATTTAGAGAGAAATACATATTTTGTGTGGATGAGATTTAAAATATTCTAACCTTGATCTTCTTCAGTGTGTAGAAGATTGAATCTGGCGGCAAGTTTGTTTCTACGGGTGATTGCTGTGCAGTTATCAGCTGACTGCGGTCTGGTCCAAGCTGGGGTCGATTTCTTCACTCGGTTCTGTAATTCAATCATTCAACAGATTAAGTTGACGTCATTCGATCAGCACCATAAAAACTAACGAATTTATACCGCATACACTCGGTTGCACAAACGTCTGTTTACTTTTAATCCCGATCAAATGGCACTAGAACTAACCAGAGGAGCTGGAAAACCTTCTTCTCTGAAAAACCTTTTCTTATTGATTCTCTTGGAAGTCAGTTATGATTGAAATTTCACGGGTTTTTATACAACCGGGTGATAAACTTGCAAAAATATTCCAATTGAAAGGATAGCTTAAGATCTTAAGCTATACTATTTTAGATCTTAGATCTTAGCTTATACTATCTTTTCTTTGTGGTTATTTATAATAAAGTAAACCAGTCAAGTACTGTTCTCTCCTTTAGATTGAATTAGAAGTAGAACTACAGTTCAACTAGCCCAAATGAAGCCCTAGATTACACACTCAAAGTCACATGGGAAGCCCTCAAGAAATTTCAATATTAAGAGTACTTTTAGTGCCGGTACTTATTACCAGAGGTTGATTGTAAAAGTACCGGTTATGAGTTTTTCAATTTATTGGAAATTCACACACATAGTGTATTCTTATAAAACTTTAAAGTAAAAAAAAACACTCACATTCTTTGGTGTGGCGACGCGTTTCGTGCTGGTGTTGCACATTCTCAAGCCAAACAGAATGTGCAAGCTTGAGAATGTGCAACACCAGCACGAAAAGCGTCGCCACACAAAAGAATGTGAGTGTTTTTTCACTTTAAAAATTTATAAGAATACACATTCTTTGGTTTTCTCACAGTTTCACACTGTGAGAAACACAGAGTTTCAGATTGGCTTGAGAATGTGCAACACCAGCATGAAACGCGTCGCCACACCAAAGAATGTGAGTGTTTTTTCACTTTGAAGTTTTATGAAATACGATAGTAATAATCATAGTGAAAACAAGATGGGTAACCAACAACGAAATATTGTAGCCTATTTATTCTAACAGTGCATTCAACTAGAACTCTCACAAGAATCAAATTGTCGAGTACCGGTAACAGATTATTAAATAATATGTTATCTATTCTGTATCATGAAGAATTTCTAATGCGTGGAAGTGCTGAAAAACAATGTAAGTGCCATGAAAATAGAAAGTAAATACAGTAAAATTATAATATTTAAAATATCACTTGTGCATAGAGCTCAAAAACACAAAGTGATTAAATAGAGGGAAATAGTATTGTGATAAAGATACGTTTTGACATTTCTACATATTTTATTATTACCTATTACCAGTAATTAGGAAATGAAAATAGAATTTCATGATTCAATGTGGAGAGATTGGAAGAATAATTGAGCACTACTACTCTCTCGATCAGTATAAAAATAGACTAATAGTTCACTTGAAATACCACTCACCGATTTACCTAATACTTTTGAATACACCTCAGAATCAAACAATATTTTTTGATACGGTAGCTTCAGAGAAGAAGTAGTAGTAGAATTTGTTTCCAAAGGCCTTGATTACATAAGGATATTCGTCAAAAAGGTTGAAAGTGAAATTCGTGCAAAAAATAACAACTTGAATGAATAAGAAAATAATAAGAGAATTACATACAGTTCAGACATTGAAGAATAACCTGGAGAAAAAAAGAATATTAATAGAATTGTAAATTCTCAAAGATATAATTGAATAGTGTAAATAATAAAATCAATAATAATTATGATTAAATTTATGAATTCCAGAATAAGATAGGCTACATATTGATTTCTATGATTCTTAAAGTTCTTATCAATAGTATTAATAGCCTACCTATATAAGCTAGTTACCGTAATCTACTTTAATTAAACATTAATATTATATATAATACTATAACATTATGTAATATGTTATAACATATTATATAAACAATAATAGGCCCATTCTAGGGATTGTCAAGCTAGAGATTGCTCGTTCCTCACTGTACCAGCTTTCATTTCTCCATGCAAGTGAATCTAAGCTTAATTTCCAGTTATTTATTGGATTATAATTCGCTTTTTCTTTCCCTTTTTTATGAGAATAAAATTCACAGAGAACAGGTAAAATGTAAGGTCTAAATTATAATGTTAGTGGAAAAGATAGAACAAGAGCATTGCCAATTTTCTGCCTTGCCAGCCTTCTAAAGAAAATAGCTGATACCGGTACCTAATATGGTATCTAATATGATATCAACTGTTTATTCTTGTTAAAAATAGTTAATTCTATTCCAATGGTTTAATAATAAAATTTCATAATTAAGATCAATTGATATTTTATACATAAAAACAATCTGACAACGTTGCAAAGTTGAAAAATCTGGTGTCGCGCACTCACACAACTTTCCTTGCCGTTATGAAAATTGATCACCTGACGCTAGTGTTCCCGCGCATTCAAAGATTTGAGCCAGCTGGTGACAGGGCAATAACGCTGGAGACACACAATCATGAGGTCTGCTATCTCTTCATAGTGAATGATTTAATAGAATCAACAATAATTTGCAATTGAATAATCACATTTTCTCGAATTTGAAGCTTATTTTCAATTTTAGGTGAAAATGTTACTGAACATTAATTGTAGAGATTTTCATGCTCAATCTACTCCACTTGATTTTTTTTTGTCTCAATTGTATCTGAAGCCTGATAATTGGGAATCTATCTGCATTGATGGGGCGGAGCTCCTGAAATTTTTACAGATATGGGACTCGTGGCAGTTGATAGAGCTTATCGATGACTATTTTAGGTATGAATTTGATCAAAATCGTTGGAGCAGTTTCCGAGAAAATCACGAAAAATCCTGTTTTTGACAACATTTTTGCCATTTTAGCCGCCATCTTGAATTGCATTTGATCGAAATTCGTGTCGGATCCTTATAGTGAAAGGACCTTAAGTTCCAAATTTCAAGTCATTCCGTTTATTGGGAGATGAGATATCGTGTACACAGACGCACATACACTCATACACACACACACACACACACACACACACACACACACACACACACACACACACACACACACACACACACACACACACACATACAGACCAATACCCAAAAACCAGATTTTTGGACTCAGGGGACCTTGAAACGTATAGAAATTTAGAAATTGGGGTACCTTAATTTTTTTCGGATAGCAATACTTTCCTTACCTATGGTAATAGGGCAAGGAAAGTAATAAGCTCGAGACATAATAAATAAATTCGAGAAAATGTGATTATCCAATTGCAAACTGTTGGCAACTGTTGATTCTATTAGATGATTCACTATGGAGAGATAGCAGACCTCGTGTGTCTCCAGCGTTATTGCCCTGTCACCAGCTGGCTCGAATCTTTGAATAGTAGACTGAGATGCGCGGGAACACTAGCGTCAGGTGATAACGGCAAGGAAAGTTGTGTGAGTGCGCTACACCAGATTTTTCCAGAAGGGGAACTGCATGAACAATTCTGTACTTCTTATCTCTCGAGTATTCTTAACATCAACAATGAGTGAAATTCAATGAGAAAATCAATTTTGATGAATTTTACTTTTTGATCAACAATATCTTCCGATTGTTACAATTTAGATGTATAATTAGAAATCCTTCTGGGCGTATTTTTGTGCTCTACAATCTGAGGTCAGGTAGAGCGCTCCATCTCATATAGATTTCCAGGTACACCTGACAACAATGCTTCTTGCATTGTGAAAAACACCAAATTTTCAGCTTCAACCAACATCACCAATTACATTGTCCTCACATTGATATTTCGCACAATGACATAAGTTCATGAGACTATAAGAATCACCCGTTTCTTAGATGCACTTCATTTCAGAATTTCTTAGTGGAGAGGCACGTCCAACTCGTCCATCTTTCTTTACTGCCATTATAGCGTGCACCTCACTATCAATAGTGTCCTTGGCTGTTCCCGTGTTGCATTCTGTTGCATGTCGAATGATACAGTATCACGGTGGTTTGTATCATGTTTGCTGCCAGCGCCGTCTAGCGTCACACTCTACAACTACATTAAGCTTTACTCGATTTTGCGTTACTGCAACTTTGATCACTCATTTTCATCAAATTTGAAGATGAGTTTTGAAAATTTTACTATCGAGAAACCTTCTTTGTTGCATGGAGAGCTTACAAAATAAATTTCAATGCAATATTGATACAGAATATATCACTTTAACTGACTTCATAGGTGCTGCCTCTCGCCAGAGTTCTGTGCAAATGTTTGAATGGAAAGGGCACTAAACCGTTAATAGTTACTACTTACTAAGTCTAACTACGTTTATTACCTTTATAATTTTTTTTGGAGGATCATTGTGATTTAGAGTAACTTATCAGTTACTTACACAATGATTCCATACTTCATGCAATGTAATTCTCTAATCTTCTCTTCTCCCAACACCCGACTCCTTCGTTGGATGGAGGGCCAAGCCTCAACTTATTTTACTATAACTTCTAACTCAAAATAAGAAGAATACACCCTACGCTATAATGATCAATTCTATAATCATTAATTTTAATTACATTATTCAATAGAAATAGTTTTAGTAAAAAACAGCAACTAGTAAATATTTTCAATAGCAGTAAACAAAGAAAAGAATACTTTGAATGCATTTTGCGTTTGTTTATATAGCTTACAACACTACAACTCACCTGAGAACCACTCAACTGCAAGTCCAGACTCTTCTGAAGCACCAATTTATTACAATGTTTGATACTTTTATCAAGAAGAGGAGGCATAATTTCAAATATTCAAGTCTGTAAAGCATACATTTGATGGGAAAATGCTTATCCAATAAATAGAACTTTATTTACTACAGAGTTGTTACTTGGTTACATGTTGTCTGTTGTGGTTTGGTTGCTAGGCAACGACAAAACACGTTCCCGTACCTTCAAGTATATTGGTAGTATGCTGGCTTGTAGTGGCAAACCTGCAACCCTCTACTTTGCACAATTTTTCAATAATTTGTGAGTTTCATATTAGTTGGAAATGAAAGTAGACAAATTATTTGACATTTTTAAATCAAAAAAGTATTTACATTCTTATTAGCAATCAAATAAGTCATTCCATCATCATCACCTAGGCTTAAAATACTTCTAGAAAGTCGCCTTTGTGAAATAATAAAATAGTAAGATAATTCAGGAACATGTGTTATAATAATTCAAGGTACAGTACTGTTATACTCTTCTTAATATAATATTATAGTAATATATTATTTAGTTAGAAGCTATTTAATTTATTTTTTGCATTCAAGAGTCAACACTGTTGAAATTAAATTTTCTTGAAATAGCATACTACCGTATTGTTAATTGATAAAAATTTAAAATGTGTGATTTTCATAGACTGTGCCAGACTTATAAAAATATACCTAATGGAAAAAATTCTGGAAAAGGTTGA
This sequence comes from Nilaparvata lugens, assembly GCF_014356525.2. Classification (NCBI taxonomy): domain Eukaryota; kingdom Metazoa; phylum Arthropoda; class Insecta; order Hemiptera; family Delphacidae; genus Nilaparvata; species Nilaparvata lugens. The sequence goes on along the minus strand of NC_052518.1, from coordinate 72,041,847 downwards.
TTACTAGTAAAGTTTTTATTTATCAAACTAATGTTATCAACAGTATTTTTTTTTTTTAGTTATTATCACCGTACGGTATTGCTATGAATAATATTTCCCATTAAATTATATGAGGGAGAGAAGTGAAATAAGCTTACCGTACCTTAATATTAGAGTTGAGAAAAATAAAAGATGTACATACATAGTAGTTTGATTTTTATTTCAATAGACAGTTCAGTATCTTAGAGAAAACAGAATATGAAAATGCAATTAGTAATAGCCTACCTACCATACTCCATGTCAATGAGACGGGGTGAAGCCCCGTACTCCAGGTCATATTCTGATAGAAAGGTAATATATGTTACAAAAAATGGAGATTGATACGTGTTCATAAAAATAAGTAGAAATGTTAATATTTGATGAGTGCATTATGCTCCTGGGAAGTTCTTTTTCATTTCAAAATTTCCTTCAGTAGTGATTGACAAGTAGTCAACGTCCTTAGAACTTGGAGTCCAAATGCTAGGTTCTGACTTCGAATTTGGATTTCTGTAAAATTTAAAACGTTTCAGTTTTATTCACATGACAAAGCTATTTTAAACAAATAAGTTTGCTAAGATGATTTAATTATATTACATAGCATTCCATATTCTAATTTACCAATTTGTTTAAAACTTTACTTCAGAATTTTCAGAGGAAATCTCCTCTTAAAAATATATTATAATGATGAAGGGGAATTATTCTCGCTGCAGAATCTGAAGTCGAGAATCGCCTTACCAAAATCTTCAGTTAAAATTACAAGTGAAATAAAATCAAAATTTTTATATACCTATGTATAAATGGCGAATTTTTCTATAATAATAGAAGAGATGACTCCCTGATTACTTTCGATGAGATTGAATAACATGTCTTGTCAATAATATGGTGCCTCTTTCGAAACTCAAGATGTCTATTGATTAAAATACAGCAATGGATTAGCTCATTATTGAAAAGGTAAAATAATTTCATATTGTTAGCTCAGGAATTATTCATTTCTAATGATTGATCATAAGTAAAATGTTGTCTTCAATTTATTTTTTTATAAGGATCATTTTTTTCATTGTGTTTTTACAGTTGAGTCTCGCGCCAAAAAATAGCGCATCAGGAAACCTTTTGCTGTGAAAACCAGCTTTTTGCTTCAAACTCGAAAAATCCGTGTCAGAGACCCTTGCCTTTGTCAAGCAGGCTTATGGCGATGATACCTCGAACAGCAAAAGAGTTCTTGAGGATTTTGATTTTTCAAGGATGACTGCGAACTTGTCCAGTTCTGATATTACGGTAACGCTTTACATAACAAAGAATTTACCCTTCAATTACGAAGTTGGTGACTACGTCGACAAATTTAGCGCTCATCTCTTTATCCTTCTCCGTCTCACTTACAACATAAATATCAAGGTTTGGCTTCGTAGGAAACAAATAAAACAGATCATCGGCATGACAAACACCTGCAAAGTTATAATTTATATAAGTATAGTAAGCAGTTGAAGCTCAAGAGACTAAATAATGACAAATATTCAAATTTAATACAGCACTCAAAAATTTGTCTTTAGTTGGATTTTTATTTATTTGAAAATATACATATTAATTTGATGGCACAAGGAGCTCAATCCCTCTCATGACGCACATTGAGCAGTACAGTTAAAAAGCATCAATACATGAAAAAGAAAAAGTACATAAATAATACTTTCAATTGAGGAAAACTGAAATAAACTACAGAATAATAGAACACCTTACATACATGAGATTTATAATAGTGGAAAATCAATAAATCTAGAATTAAATATTAGAGTAACCACTAATTTTGTGAAGATAATTAAGAGATTATGTATTGGTATAAACTATCTATTGTGGAAATCAGAACGATTAAACCAGAAATACAAAATAGTATAAACTGAAAGAATATGCACTATGAAAGTAAACTGTACAAAAAATAAAGATAATCCGAAAAAAAATAAAATCTAGGTACTTATTAGAGTGGCCTCACCATTCCTGTAAGTCGGGTCTCCAGATAACTCCTGTGTATTTGAATACGACCCTTCGTATCCAAATTTATAAACGTATTTTTCTCCTTCGTGTCTAGATATGGTACTTTTTATTCCATTCAAGAAGTAAATATCACTGAACAGCTGTAAATGAGATAAAGATTGAAGTAAATGGATAAAACGAACATAACAATCTTTACTACACATTAGTTTTTATTTATTGTTGATGAATCGAAATATTATGTGTATATGAAACTATCTGTACTCTGAATTTTCTTTAGTTTCTGATAGATTGTAATTGACCGAACGCAGTGAGGTCTATGTTTTAACTCGAATTTGCTTTCGTCTGTCTGTATGTATGTAACGCATTTACGGTCAAACTCGTTGAAAGAATTCTATGAAATTTGGCAGGTCCTTTTTTAACTGCGCGTCGATGTAAACACAAGGTATTTTAATTTTTTTTATTTTAAGGATAATATGAAAGGAAAGGTAATTTCCTCCATACTCCGATATCACTATATATATCATCTACTCTGAAGATAGGATTAATCAAACTATAGAATTATTTCACTAGTAGTTCTGTGAACAGTAGACTTCACGCAGTTTTCTCATACACAAGTATCAGGGGTCACCTGTTCACTGGATTCTCCAGACATCTGTGTAATGCATGCAATGAATAATCCACTTGTCAGCTAATTGATTATGAATAATTCTATAGTCTGATTAATCCTATCTTCAGAGTATATGATATAATATAGTGATATCGGATTATGGAAGAAATTCTTTTTCCTTTCATACTATCCTTAAAATGCAAAATTTCAAAAAAACCTTATGTATACATCGACGCGCAGTTAAAACAAAGAATATTCCTGCCAAATCTCATAGAATTCTATCAACGCGTTTGGCTGTAAATGCGTTACATACATACAGACAGATGAAAGAAAATCTGAGTTGAAAGATAGACCTCACTGCGTTCGGTCAATATCAATCAGCTGACAAGTGGATTATCCATTGCATGCATTACACAGATGTCTGGAGAGTCCAGTGAACAGGTGACCCCTGTTACTTGTGGATGAGAAAACTATACGTGAGGTCTACTGTTCACAGAACTACTAGTAGAAACTGGAATGGGATTAAAGCACCAAGTAATGAAGGTGGATGTCATGTCTGAACGCACTCCAGATGGTCAGTGATAGTTTTTACCAAGATAATTAGAATTGTATTAAAATAAAAATATAAATCTTAGTACTCTTTTAAAATTATTTGAAATGAAATGATTCAAAAAGGGTACTCAGATTTATATTCAAAAGTAGCCCTGAAGAAAAAATACAATATTAGAATTTATTGTATTGCATCGTAATAACGTTGATTCAACTATTATTTACTCAGAACTCATACTACTATGTCGATTTGTGAAGTAATTATAGCCTATACTTTTTCACAATAAACGTCAAGAAATTTCTGATTCATAGCTGGCCTGTCATGGGAAATTTGAAAAATGAGGATCAAAGTCTCAATTAGGACAAACGTACAGAATGTAGCGAAGGTTGAAAACGTTTTTCAATTTCTTAACATAATAATACTGATGATACATGATTCTGATGATGCTGATGGTACTTATCAGAGCTTAAAATGTTGAATTGAAATCATGAAAAGATTTAAGGAAATAATATAACCTTGGTCAGTTGAGGCATGGTTTCATTGCTTATTGTCGAGTTACCGAAGTATTCGGTTTTTAGTTTTGCAGCTCTTTGCTTATGGTCAGGATCATCGAGGAAATCTCCTTCGTCCGGCATTATTTCAGTGAATCTCTTGTCAAGCTCAGACAGCGCAGCTTCAAGGCTTCTTATCTTGCCTCTCTTCAATACTGAAATCAGAAACATTTGTTCATTTTATCTAAAAATATGGAAAGAGCTGTATATTAATTAGACTGCACAATTAATTTTGAGAACAATTTTTGCTTGGATGCATTGATTGAAATTTATTACAATCCTGATGAGCGCAATAATGCAAAGTAGTGGAATGAAATTGCAAGAGGATGCGGATGAGCAAGCAAAAGAAGATTTCTATGATGTATTGACAAACAAGATGGATCAGATCGGGCAACATGATATGGTACTGGTGCTGGGAGATTTGAATGCTCAGGTGGGTAGAGAGAGTGCAGTGAGGACTGTGGCAGGAAACTTTTCACTTCATGATGAATCGAATAATAATGGCTTCCTACTTGCACAGTTTGCTGAGAGCAACAGGTTGGTTATTAGAAGCACCAGTTTCCCACATAAAAGAATTCATCTGGGCACGTGGAAAGTACCAGGGAGTGAAGTGGTAAACCAGATTGATCATGTGTTAGTATCTGCCAGGCATGCTTCAGGAGTTCTAGATGTGCGTACAATGAGAGGTCCAAATTGTGACTCTGACCACTTCTTGGTTAGAGCTGTGGTACGATTCAGGCTGGCCAATATACGCAAGGAAAGAGGAATAAGAAGATGCAAGTGGGATATTGATAAGTTGCAGGTAGATGATGAAAGGCAAATCTTTCAAAACAATTTGGAAGGGAAGTTTATGCAGAATAACATGGAAAGGGTGAATTTGGAGGTGCAATGGGAAAGGATACGGAATAGTTTAGACAGTGCTGCTCAAGAAACCATAGGAGTGAAGGTAGTGGAAAGAAATCAGGAGTGGTTTGATGACGAGTGTGAAGAAGCTTTAAGGGAGAGAGATGAAGCTAGGAAAAAAATGTTGCAAAGGAACACAAGAAATGCTAGAAATAACTACAATGAGCTAAGAAGGAGAGCAAAATCAATTATAAGATCCAAAAAGCGAGAAGCAATGAAACAAAAGGTACTAAACTTAGAAACATTGAGTAATACTAACCAGAGCAGAAAATTATACAGGGAAGTGAATTGGTTCAGGAAGGGGTTTCAGGCAAGATTGAATGGGTGTAAGGACAAAAATGGATGTGTTGTTAGTAATGAGATGGTTCTAGAGAGGTGGACTGAACATTTCGAAGGAGTGCTGAACGAGGGGGAAGAAGAACAACCAAGCCAGGTGTTTGAACCTCTTGTGAGAGAAGAGGGAGAAACTGCAGAACCCACCTTTGCTGAACTAGAGAAGGCAATAACAATCCTGAAAAATAACAAAGCTCCTGGTGAGGATGGCATACTAAGTGAGATGATCAAGAAAGGAGGGGATAGATTGAAGAAAGAGATCTTTGAGTTGATTTTAATGGTCTGGAGAGAGGAAAGAATGCCAGATGACTGGAAGACAAGTATAATCTGTCCAATTTTAAAAAAGGGAGATAAAATGATTTGTGATAATTATCGAGGCATTTCTCTGCTTAGCATTGTATACAAGTTGTTCACAAATATACTTCTGCAAAGGCTCATCCCATATGCTGAGGCGATATTGGGCGATTACCAGGGGGGTTTCAGGAAAGGCAGAAGCACAGTTGACCAGATTTTTACATTGAGGCAGGCAATGGAGAAGTGCATAGAGCATGACATAGTTCTACACTTGCTTTTTGTGGATTATAAAAGAGCATTTGATAGTCTTTGCAGAACGAAGTTACTTGAAGCCATGAACAATAACGGTTTGCCATCAAAACTAATTAAGCTGGTGTCGGCTACCCTGAACGAGACATACTCTAGGGTAAGGATAGGCAAGTCTGTTGGAAGGCGTTTTCCTGTGAAGTATGGAGTAAGGCAGGGAGACGCTCTCTCGGCATTGTTGTTCAATTTAGCTCTGCACGAGGCAGTAAAGGACATTGCACATGAAAGTACTGTTGTGAATAGATTGTGGCAGGTCTGTGGATACGCAGATGACTTGGTCATAATAGCAAGAACTGTGCCGGCCTTGAGAGAAGCTTTCACTCTACTGGTGAACAATAGTGTGCCAATGGGTTTGAAAATCAATGAGGCCAAGACAAAGTATTTAAGAGTGTCACCAGCCGTAGTTAGGGGAGCTACTAGAAATATGAAAATTGGACCCTACACATTTCAGCAGGTGGATGACTTTGTATACCTGGGAACGCTTGTGACAAGTAGTGGTAAGATCACAGCTGAGATACAAAATAGAATAATGGCAGGTAACAGGTCATTCTATGCAAGTATAAAGTTATTCAAGTCTCGACTACTATCAAGAGCTACAAAGGTGAAGTTGTATAAGGCATTAGTCAGGCCTGTAGTATGCTATGGCTCTGAGACTTGGGTACTTAATGCTGGTGACATGGAAAGGCTACGAATTTTTGAAAGAAAGGTGATAAGAAGGATCCTTGGCCCTGTGTGTGAAAATGGACACTGGAAACGGAGAAAAAATTGTGAAATTGAGCGTTTCTTGGGCAGTGAGGATATCGTCAGATTTATCAAGGCTGGCAGGATTAGATGGATAGGACATATGGTAAGGATGAATGATGAAAGAGTTGCAAAATGTATATGGAGGGAAAGGCTATACAATAGAAGAAGAAGAGGTAGGCCTAGGAGTAGATGGACGGATGATGTGGAGAATGATTTAAGGACGCTTGGAGTTCGTAACTGGAGAAGGCAGGCACAGGATCGGGAGAGATGGAGGGGCTATGTCTGGGAGGCCAAGGGTTGTAACGACCTGTAGCGCTGAGGAGTAAGTAAGTAAGTAAGTAAGTAAGTGGAATGAAATAAAAAATCTTTATATGTTAGTTAGAACTTTTGAGTTCTTTCTACTACTCAAACTCACTAGTGTATAATCAGATGAATCAAGGTGGTTGGTGTAAGCATGTTAGCAAAAATTTTAAAAAATCAAGTTTTAAACCACTGAAACCTGAAAGAGCAAAAAGTCGAGTGATTTTTTTTTCAAAATAAACACTTTCCAAGAGTGGATATCTCGAAAACTATTGAAGATATCACAAAACTCTACTGGACAATACTTGAAGGAAATTTATCTAGCACTTCTTGTTTGAGTATAATATTGAGTATAATTGAGCTTAAATAGAGAGTGTGTATTGACAAGTAATTGTATAATCTATATGCCAAATATAAAAGTATAGTGTTATATAATCTATTATAATATAGGCTTACTGTAGAAGAATACAAACTAAGTGATAAATGATTTCAGAAGTCTTTCTAATTTAGCTTTCATCTTCCACATTGTATCATTATGAATGATACAACCTGCTGCATATAATAATATAGGCTACCCAACTCTCTTATTTGAAAAATAATTTAAGAAATGCTAAGAGTCACTATTGGTATTAAAAAGTCATTTTATAATGAAGCCTATTTCATTAAAAAATAATGATTAATCATCGATATATTTATTCTAAAATTGCTTTATCGTTTCCAAATTTAGAAGAATATCATTGGAGTAAGAAGGAATCTAATTCAATATTTTTTATGGTTTTGTGTTGTGTTTTGGTGTAGGAAAGGAATGCTTGGTCAGGACTGTAGGGAGTATCACCATTACCAGCAGCAGGCGCCTCCTTCAGTGCCAGCTGCCACGGCTTCATCCTGTCCACCGTCTTCTAGCATTCTCAAAAAATGTTCTTCAAAGCAGAAGTAATTGGAACTCATTCATTTATAGTCTTTACTAGATAGGTAATAAATATCAGGAGACCGAGTGTGTGGTTCAGAAGTTTGTAAGCCTATTCAGAATCATTAGAAAGGGAACAGAACCCAAAACAATTTCATAACATTAATAATTTTATTCAGTTGAGTAGCCTTAATAAAACAGGGTTCCTTGGAAAAGAATAATTGAACAACCAGCAAGATAGAATTCCGAAATGATCTACTAAAAACAGATTCAAAAAAAACATTATTAGGAAAAGCAATAGTCGTGAATTACCAATTTGAGATAACACTAGCATTCAAGATAACTACTAGGACAGAATAAATTCTGACAGTTTCCTTCTTTTTTCTTTCCAAGTGGATTTGACAAAAAAAGGAGTTACTTTTTCTCCCTTGGGAGTTTTTCTTACTTTTAGACTCAAGGGCGAAAAAGTGACATTTTTACTATTATGTTCTAGGGATTAAAGTAAGTATTACTTCATACAGTAGGTGGAGGAAAAATAGTTTTTTAAGATTATTATAATATATTATTGTATGTATAGAACTTATATAAGTTTATAAAGAAAAATAGATTTAAAAACTTACATTATACTGAAATTTTCGGTGGATTGGCTCACCTTTCTCAATTGCTACAACTAAGCATTTGAGAAAGGTGGGCCCAGCCACCGAAAATTTCAGTATAATGTAAGTTTTTTTGAATCTATCTGTGTTATGTGTTCTGTATATATAATCATTATGAAACTCTAAATTGTCTATTATGTGCATTATTGTATGTATGAAAATATACTGTTTATAAGTGTTCAAGTGAATCAAGAGAAATACTAAAGTTATATTGTATAAAATAGCTTCATTATATTTGAATTATTTTAGTTATTAATTCCATTATCTCAAGCTACTGTATAACTAGCTTAGTTATTGAATTTATCATGAGATATTAATAGGGGCTACTAAATATTCCAAATAAAATTTGATGATAAAAAAGTCCTGTACAACAGCTCAAGAAGAAGATTTTAATTCCCGATCAGAGCTCAATTTGTGACTAAATTTTATATAGAAGAATACTATGAATACAGAATCAATTGAAACATAAAACGATTGAAATATCATTGATATATAATTCAAACAACAAACTCAAGAAGAAAATTGTATGAATTCCCGAGCATATCTCAATAATTGAGATGGATGGATGGATTTTATTCATTTGAGAACTATCAATACCGAATCAATGATAGAGCATGCGCAGAATGAATATTTGAAATAAAATGTTATATTATGATTATATAAATTTTTTTTAAATAAACATTTCAAATAAATTTGAATGTTGAATGTAATATTTTTATTTAGTGATTAGTTTGTTTGTACTTTCCATTAGCATTAGGATAATTTTGAATGGTGTGATTACAGAAAATTGTCATGCTGCAGCCTTATTTCTTCACTATTATCTAGTGTGGGCATTTGTCTATTGGTGGTTGCCTACACGGTTCTCGGGGCGATCACGTTCACAACTCTGGAAGCCGAATCCAGAAGTGGAATAGGAACCGGAACCGGAAGTAACACCGTCCATACTGCTGCGCCTCCATCCGATGACAAACTCCTCCGCTCGCAAACCGTCGAAAAGCTCTGGAGCATCACTGAAGATCTCAACATTCTCTACAAAGAGAACTGGACTCGACTCGCCGAGCAGGAGGTGCTCAAGTTTCAGGACTCTTTGGTCAGGAGATACAAGAAAACGACAGGAGCAAAAACCAATCATATATGGAGCTTTGCTTCGTCGTTCCTCTACTCGCTCACGCTAATAACGACAATAGGTAGGCTTTCACAATAGCATCCTTATTTATTGTGTGGTTGGTGTTAAATCTACCGAAGTCCACTCAACTAACTTTCTTGTTGGGTTATGGTGATACTAGTTGAAGTTGGTGAACTATTAACTGGTTTTACTTCTGAATAAAATAATATTCAGGACTCAAGTAAATTAAATTGTGTTATGAGTTAAAGCTGAAAAATATAAATCTGATTAGTTCAATTTGAAAAGTATTTGTAAAAATGGATGATGACGCCATCTCCCAAATGTTTTAGATCTGAAAGAAAGATTAGAAGAAAGTGCTGATAAAGTACTAAGCAAAGTGGTGATAGATTTTAACGGGGCCTTTTGCTCTGTATTCAGATAAAAATTGAAACTCCTTGATCAAAGAGACGAAAATTTGTCACATCTTCTCAAGTACTTATTTTTTTACAAGAAAATATTGCCGGTTTGTAGGGTACATAATTATCAATATGTACCTAGTGGAATTAAGACTTATGATAGTATTTGCTTTATATAATAATTTCAAGGTTATGGAAATATCAAGTAATCTCAATGTTGTGCGGTTTCACCAGTAGTGCACTGATAATAGTTTTTTTGAAAAAAATAGTTCTTACTAACTATTTTTGGAAACTATCAAACTGATGATTTTGGGCGCTTTAGGATTGTGACGATGACTTGTGATTTCTTTTCAATTTTTGAATTGAGAAACACTTTTACATCAAACAAGCATTCATTCTATCTCTATATACTGCATCCCTTCGCAAATTCTGTAGTTTTTTCTGGAGAAATTATCATCATTGACAACTGTTAATTCATCATTTTGTATTGAATTAACTTATATACAGTAGTCATTCATTTCCACGTTTTTCAGATCAAATCCTATTTACCGTATACCTTCTAAACACTACTCAATTAGAACATTTTCCTCGTACTTATTAAAATATTATTAAATTCTTGGGTCTCATAATCTCTATTTGAAGATAAATAAATATAATATATAAATAAATATAATAATTCTTATTTATAAAATAGTATTATAGTACCCTTTTTTGAAATTTATATATACAGAGTGATTCTTAATTATGGTAAAATAATTTGATACGTGATAGTAGAGGTGAAAATAAGAAAAAAAAATCTTATAAACATATATCCATAAACGCTTCATTAGCGAGCTATACAGAGTGAAAGATTTCGCCCGGAATTCAGTTTCTCTGGTGAAGTACACCGATGCTGAATTGTTTGGGGGACTAGTTTTTGAAAAACTTATGCTGGATTCATATGGAAAAATATCTGAAAAATTTAATAAAACTAGTCTGGAAGCTGTAGTGTAAGTAGTTTTTGAGAAAAAAGTTGAAATATGCAAAAAAATCTAAGTAGAAAAACACAGACTTCTACGTATGATGCCCAATAACTTTCTTTAATGACCAGTAAACAAATAATTTTTCGCAATAAAAATTGTAGAAAATTAAATTCTGAAAAAAATTATGTAAGCTGTGTGAACTCAATTTGAATAAAAGTTGAATAAAATGTAGCCTATTCTTATGTAGTACATTACACCACAAAAAGTTGCTGTTTTATGAGGAGAGAGCTAATAACTCATAAGTTGTAGCTGATTGCAATTAATATATTCGGTTTCTTATGAAAAGTTTTATTCTTATATGAAAGTAACATATCTAAATGACATAAATCTTATACCAAAAGACTAAAGATGATGTTCAAAGTGACCTCCGTTGCTCTGAATGCATATATTCAGACAGCATCGATTGTCGGACCTGTTCAAATATTCCAGGAGTCTGCTTTATCATTTCTATCCCGTTCAAAATCCTTAATCGGAGTTCTTCAATAGTATCAATCGAAGTATTGTATACTAAGATTTTCAAATGTCCCCAAAGATAAAAATCCAAAGGATTTAAGTCTGGTGACCTAGCTGGCCATGGTACTGGCCCACCTCGGCCAATTCATTGATTTGGAAAGCTGTGATTCAGGTGTTCACGAACAGCAACACTGAAGTGTGCTGGAGCTCCATCATGTATAAACCAAATGTTTTGGTGCAACTGAAGAGGTAAATGTTCAAGTAAGATAAATAGCTCCTCTCTCAAAAAGTTCAAGTAGATCATGCCAAGAAGTAGATGATCTCCTATGATTCCTGCCCAAATGTTTACTGAAAACTGATGTTGTGGACGGTTAGGATTGATGGCATGAGGATTCTCATCTGCCCGAATATGTTGGTTGTGGACGTTAACGATAGCTGTTCTTGTAAAGTGTGCCTCGTCGGTGAATAAGACAGTTGTTAAAAAGTTTGGGTTAACAAGTTTTACTAAAAACCATCGGCAAATACCAGCACGGGGAATACAGTTTCGTGGCAATAGAGTATGAACTTTCTGGAGGTGGTATGGATGTAATTGTTGCTCTTTTAGTATCCTCCAAATAATAGATTGATTGACATTAAACTGCACTGACAATTCTCTAGTGCTCTTCTCTGGATGTTCATAAATTTCATTAAGAGCTTGTTCTTCTAACTCAACAGTCATAGTAGATAGGGGTCTGCCTGCATAAATGTGCTATTTGGATATCAAAGAACCTGTTTCAGACAGACGTTGATGAATAGTGGCAAAAAACCTTGAACTTGGACATACTCGGTTAGGAAAGTTCTCTTGATACAAACGTCTTGCTTCAGTACTGAATTGAATTGAAAAAATCTTTATTCATAAACATGTAAAAATACATATGAATAGTGTCACAGAATACTAAGGAATATAGCCTAAATACTAATTACAAACAAATGTCATACACATAAAATATTATAAAAACTCCTGTAACGAGTACAGGGATAATCTTACCAAATATTCATTTAACTCAATACCAAACCTTTTAACATCTTATTCTAAAATTTTCAAATCATTTGGCAATTTTGAAAAAAATGACCTTCCTCTAAAAACGGTTTTCCTCTCGAATAGGTATAATCTATGTCTTTCAACAATTCTGCCATAACGGGTAAAGTAGCTGTGAGTCTGGTTTCTTATTTCTGTATTAGTCTTTCTAAAAAAACATGATGATATAATATATATATATACTGCCCATACACTGTCAAAATCCCAAGCTGCGAGAAAAACAATCCTACTGAATTACATCTTTCAAGCTTAAGGATTATTCTGATAGCTCTCTTTTGCTGCTTGAGTATCTTGTCCAAATTCTTTTTGGTTGTACTGCCATAGATACAAAGTCCATACGCCAAAGGTGAATGAATTACAGCATGGTATACCGATTTCAATGTCTGGACACTACAAACATTGGACATCTGCCTTAGAGCATAAAGACCTGTGGAAATCTTTTTCATAACATGGCAAACATGACTATCCCATGTGAGATTACAGTCCACTAATAATCCCAAAAACTTTGTACTCTCTTTTGTTGCTATAATTTCATTATTCAATGTCACCCTAGGATATAGATTTTGGTTCCTACTCTGCTTTGTCATAAATGGGATAACTATTGATTTACTTGAGTTCAAAATAAGATTATAGCAATTCAGATTATTATTAATAGAGACTAATCCAATAGCAGATGAGATTTCTACATCCTGAACTGATCTACCAGAGAATATCATATTTGCATCATCGGCATATAGACAGACAGACGCTCTATCTTGGACCATACTAGGCATACCTGTAACATAACACAGGAATAGTAAAGGACCTAAGATGGATCCTTGGGGAACTCTATAATTCAAGCTTCTTAGGTCGGAGCAATAGATATTTTTATATTTATATCTTTGAGACTCTTCTAAATGCTCTATTTGAACGAATTGCTGTCTGCCTTTCAAGAAAGATGAAAACCAATTCAGCTCCTTACCATGCACTCCCATAGACTCTATTTTTTTCAACAGAGTATTGTGACACACACTGTCAAACGCACGACTTAAGTCTAAAAAGGCGCCGATAACCTTTTCCCCTTTGTCAATAGCATCAATCACAGTACTTATAAAATCCACTCCTTCAGTGATAGTAGATTTTCTAGATCTTCTTTATCTTGTTTATCATGTGTCTCTAGATAATCCATCAGCTGAATATATACAACACGCTCATATATTTTCGAAAACACAGATAATAGTGTCACTAGTCTGTAACAAGCAGGATCTTTCAAATTATCTTTTTTAAAAATTGGTATAACTTTGGCTGTCTTCAAATTGTTAGGAAATTGGCCTGAAATTAGAGAGGAGTTTATTATATGTATTAATGGCTTAATTATAGCTGGCAGAATCTGTTTTACTACTGTTATTGGTATGTCATCCGGTCCAGTCGAGAGTTTATTAACTTTTATTACAAAATTCATAACAATTTCCTGCAACTCAAATTCTAAGATTGTTTTAAATTTGAATTTCGGAGATGGCTGGCAGTTTTGAATGTTTGGGAAATATACAGGTCCATAATTATTTTCAGGAATATTTGTTATCACAAAATTGTCCACTGCTGTAGCAAAAAGTCATTAGATATATTGTTTACTCTAATAGGATCAGTTGTATGCGTTTCATTACTTATTATACTTATATTTGAATGATTACAATTTTGTTGTTTGCCTATCTCAGCTTTTATCATTTTCCAGGCTACTCGATTCTTATTTTTTGCATAAAAAATTTTCTTGTCAAAATATTTTTGCTTATCTTTTTGCATAATGAGTTTCAAAGCTTTCCTTTTAGATTTAAGTTGAAATTTCACATCCTCTGATTTATACTGTCTGAATATGTTCTCCAACTCTAACAGCTCCTTCTTTTTATTATTAACTGCCTTAGCACTAGACAATTTTTTACTACTGTACTCTTTTTCATTCCTGAATAGTTTTGGAAAGTTAATGTTGGAGTAATAAGAGAAAAGCGACATGAAAGTATTGAATTTGTCAGTAACTGGAGATTGAAAAACTTCAACCCAGTTCAAAAATAACAGCTGTTTGTAGAACATGTCAACATAACATTCACTAAGATTCCGACGCAGTTTCATAATTGGTTTATATAAAAAACTATTCACATTCAGAATTTCGAGAAGTTTGGCGTCGTGATCTGATATATGGGTAATTATACCAGATATCGTTAAAATATTGTCTGTGATAAAGTTGTGTCAATATGTTTGTGATAAAGTTATCAATCGCTGTTTCGGAGGTAGCAGTAATTCTAGTAGCAAAATCAACCTTGTACTTCATATTAAACATTCTTAAAACGTTCATGAACTTATTGTGAACATTATCTCTCTCTCAAACATTAATATTTATGTCTCCTGCTAAAACAACACATTAATATTTAAATTTTATAAAATGTCAAGTAAGATTTCTAGCTTTTCTAGAAACGGGTCAAGATAACAATGCTGAGGCGTTCTATATAAGCATGCCAGTACAAATGTGATATTGTTTAGTGAAAATTCCGAAACGCAACATTCAAATTCTTTTTCAGTTGTGATAGATGCAATTGCAGGTAAGTTTACAGGTTTACATTTGGAAACAATATTATTATGCACTAAGATCATGACCCCGCCCCCTATACTAGCCTATTGATTCTAGAAAATTTAGAGCTTAAGCAATAATTAGGTAAATTCAGCAATTCTGTTTCTGCTTCCGATATTTTGTGTTCTGATAGGGTTAGTATCTCAGGTTTTATCTCTTCTAAATTTATTCCCAACAAATCGAGGCTTGATGGTAGGTGCTGAACATTCTGATGCATTATTGAAATATGGTTTAAGTGATCATTTTCTAGATATTTACAATAAGGAGAAGTAGCTATCACAAGATCCTTGTCATTATCTTCACTACATACATTATCTTGTACTAAATTTCTAACACAATTTGCACTAACTCCATCTTATCTCAAATCATTGCATGACAGATTCAAAACGTTGGGCTCTAGCCCAACCCTGAAGAAGATTCACTGTCATACTTTAAAAGTAAAGGATCGGGCATTTTTTCCATTTAAGAAGCCAGCATGTTTGTCACACTCAGGATTCTATCACAAACATATTTTTTCCTATAGAATTCAGATGCAGACCATTTTTTGTGTGGAATCTTTGACCCATATCACTTATATTTATAAAAGTTACATTATTAAAATGCTTACATAAGTTGAAATTTTCTTTGTTAGCCCTGTGAATCTCCTTGTTGATGGCTGACCATGTTGGTAGATCATGTCTGTGTGGCACGGATAACACAATCACGTGTCTGGATCGACCACTTTGCAGCTGCCGTAGCTTACCCTGAAGAGAGGTGTGAAGTTCTCTTCTTTCATTATGGGCAACATCATTTGTTCCAGCTAAGAAGACACTTACATCATTGGCATTTGGTTGGAGAGTTCCATCAACCACATCTCTGAATCGAGCACCCGGTTTCACCATACCAAAGAATGTGTGGTTCTTATCATTGAAGTACTTATAGACATCCCTGCCCTGGCTATCAGTGTAAAGACCTACGTTCATAGACCTAGACCTTTTATTTTGTGGACGTTTTCCTAGATTAGGTGTAGAAGCCAGCTCTTCACTCTGAATTACCTCCTCAACAGGCAGATGAATATCCGGTGGATCATGTACTTCTAAAATAGAAAATCTATTCTGAGTTCGCACTGAGGTGTTGGGAGCACTCTTTTTTGTTCTGGTAGAGTACTTAGGTATAACAAATTCTCTGTCATTAACATCCGGTTGTATTGTAAGAGATCATTTCTCGCCTTAGCCAGACATTAATCCGTGAGACATTGTTGCAAATTGTTATTCACTTTAATACAAGCATCATACCTATTCAATAGTGTCGTCATTTCTGGGATTGAATCAATAATTGCGTCACTGGAATATCTATCACATAATACTGACATAATTCCATGTACATTCATTACAGTAGTATGGAAGCTGTCATTAGAGTACTATTACAGTAGTGTCCCATTCCATACATTGAATGCATGACAGCTAATTCGGAGTATGAATAATGTCTAAAATTACCTGCCATTTTTTAAAAAGTCATGACTTAACACAAAAGCAAAGTGAAATGGTTACAAATAACTGGTTAATAGATTAAACAAAAAACACAGTACCATAGGCCTGACTTACAGTCTGTTGTTTTGTTCAGCAGTGAGCTAAAATATTTCTGAAAATAGTTTTCAGCTGATAATTTCTTTTAAATATTTCCTCATTTAAAACAAAATGAATCAGCTGTTTTGGAACAGCTGTTATGAAAATCCATGTTTTATTTGCAATCAGCTACAACTTATGAGTTATTAGTTCTCTCCTCATAAAACAGCAAATTTTTGTGGTGTAATGTACTACATAAGAATACATTTTATTCAACTTTCATTCAAATTAAGTTCACACAGCTTACATAATTTTTTAGCTCGCTAATGAAGCGTTTATGGATATATGTTTTTAAGATTTTTTATTCTTATTTTTACCTCTACTATCACGTATTAAATTATTTTACCATAATTATGAATCACTCTGTATAATAATACATTATGTATTTAATGTTAATTTGTATTATTGTTTTATTATTTGAAAGGGTACTATAATTCTCTTTTATAAATGAAATAATAGATTAAAAATACAAATTATTTTATTTTATAATCTATTACTTTATATACCGTACATTTCAAAAAAATGTACTATAGAACTATTTTATAAGTTATTTAAAAATAAGTAGTCCTGCTTACATACACTTTAAGAAGATAATGATTCTTATTTGAAAATAGAAATAAAATTATTATTCCATTCAGAATAGACTACACTTGTATGATTAAAATAGTAGACTTCTGTATTGTCAATACCGCATTAATAATGGATATTGTTAAGAAGTTTACTTCTTTATAATATATCCAAATAAAAGGAATAAGGCAGCTGGTCTTAAAGGTAGGTAATGATAGCATGAAACATGATATCTATTCATCTGCTTATTCTGGTGAAGTGGGTAAAAATGAATTTTCCATTTCAAAATCGAGCTATAACCTAAAAGGACTAATAATACTAAGATAAAAGTATAAAATATCATACGTTTCAATAGCATTACCGTACTTTTGAACCAGTTATTTCTCTTTATATAGGTACAGCAGATTTTATATTTTTAAAGTATAAAAATCAAATGATTTCTTGTTACAGGTTATGGTAGTATCTCTCCAAGAACATCATGGGGTCGCTTGATGACCATAATCTATGCTCTGATAGGAATTCCTTTGATGTTGGTATATCTCTCAACTGTGGGTGACAGCCTTGCGAAAAATTTCCGCCGCTTATATGCAAGATTCCACTGTTCGAGTTCGAATAGCAAGTCACAGAAAAAGACTGACATGGCAAAACCAGCTCTACAAAATCACATTCCGGTCGATAAGAAGTCAGACAACATGATTGATAAAATGCATAACATCAAAATGTGTGTTGCTGGTGAAGTTCATTCTCCTTATCACATAGATTCTCACCAACAGAGAGTTCCCATTTCAATAACTTTATCCGTTGTAATAGTGTACATTTCTGGTGGAGCCCTACTTTTCAACAGATTAGAGAATTGGACATTTTTGGAAGGATCGTTTTTCTGTTTCACTAGCTTGGGAACAATCGGCTTTGGTGAGCTTGTTCCTGGCACAATAGACTCCAACAGTGAGGAAATCTCTGTGTTCATTTCGTCAGCATACATACTGATAGGCATGGCAGTGATTGCAATGTGCTTCAATCTAGTGCAGGATGAAACAGTTCTGTTTGCACGGAAGGTGATGCTGTGGATGCAGAGGAATGATAAAATGACCAAAGAAGAGCCGGATGCTGTAGCAATGTCGGTTGTTCCGTCCTGACACAGGGAACCTCCCTCAGGATGCGAGACGTTGCAGTCTGTACCAAACAAGCCGCCATTACCACCGATGCTACTCACAAGAGACTTGAAGCATTACAGTCTACCTCGCAGGAAACCGACCTCTTTGCATAGTGACACACCGTTCACTCGTGCCACACCAATTCGAAACTCCACAACTGGTGCAAGAACCAGTTGTCAACAACAAACTACTGCTGTTGAGTACTTTGTGCCACGCAGTGTCAGCGAGTTCAACTTATCCATTCTGGTCGATCCTCCTCTACCCCCCTCAGCTCTAAGATCTTCCAACATTCGCTCCAGAGACAAAATGGTCACTTTTGAAGATGACCAACTGTCAGGGCAGCAGCAAAACATTAAACCCATTGCTCTTGAGGACGTTTTTATGTAGCCTCAATCGCCTAGTGTAATCTAGTATACTTCTAAGCATCTAAACATTTAGAAGAGCTAGACTACTGCTAAATATCTATATTTCGAACAGCTGAATTTATTCCAAGCTAGAGAAACGTTGTACTATTCTGTTATTTTTCCTTTCAATCTGTAGTTTCTTTCTGCTAGTTTTAGAACTGTCATACATGTAATATTTAATTGATATGACACCATATGTCTTTGAAATAGACGTTGTTTTTGACAAAGTACTGTATTTTAATAGGCCTACCGGTACTCCTAATGTTGATGTAGAAATGATATGAAGTTAATGAATTTATCATTAATGAAGTACAAATTATCATAACTGTAGTCCAATAAAATATAGTAAGAAAATATGCTTACTCCCATATATTACAATATGTCCAATAAAATATTATTCAATGAAAATCATAACAATGATATTTTTCACTCAGTATAAAGTCAGTGACTTCATCCTATACATGCTCAATAATGGATTTCATAATTTTTACTAATATTTAAAATGTTTTGTGATTTTGAAATGTTGAGGTTCCTGCTAGTTCTCCTGATTGGTCGAATTATTTTCATATTCTACACTAATAATTAATAATATTGATTGATGAAAGGATAAATCAAACCAATTTGGTAGGCCTACTCCTCCCAATACACACTTTCAAGTGTTCAACACTGAACTTGTGTAGTCCACTTATTACAAAACTAATCATTTAAATTACTAATTTGAACAATCACAATCATTCTAGAATGAAGGGATCCTACCATATTGGTTTAAAAATAAGCGTATACGGTAGCCTAGGCTATATATTTTAACAAAAACACTCTCGCTACCATTTTGTTAATCTTGAAATGTATTATATATTTTCCACGCTGTTCATGAATGAAACGACTTGAATAAGTTGCTGTCCATAACCACCTATACATCGGAAACTGTTGTAACATTATGGTCTGGCCAGAGAATTCGAACTGTAGTGCCAAAATCCCAGACTGCAGTTCTGCCAATAGCAGGCTTGTGTTTGCGCCAGCGCAGACCGTCCAGCTGTTTTGACCTTGTCGATGTCTTTTTCCCAGTCTGTCTTGTCTTGTCAGCCCGTTGTCTTGTTGCAAGACCAAAATTGTGTGTTTGTCATGTAATTTCGATCGGAAATTTCTTGTAAATAATTGTTTGAGTGTAGTGTGTGTGAATTATGAGTATAACAGTGTGAATAGTGTTAAATTGAATTAATTTGAATCGGATTTGAATTTATAAAGAATCCAGTTTGAGCTTTGTTCGAAACACAGTGTATGACCTGCAAGTTGAACACAGAATCAACGCGAAAAGGCAGCCCGGAAGCAAACCTGTCTTTTTCCCAGATTTCATCCCACCCTGAATCTGACCAAAACACCTAATAAAGGCTTCGAAGGGCAAGTAGACAAGATTGGAATCAATCTGGTGAGTTTTTGCTCTTTTGCATCGTTTTGCGATTCGCGCTCACGTTTCTCACCTCTCGGTTGCATTGAAACGAATTTATCCATCGCGATTAATTTTACTGGAAATAAACACTCGTAAATCACTTGTGAAACTTGTAAAAATACTCGTAAAACTCGTAATTCACTTGTTTCAACCAAAACTTTCCGATCGACCGAAATTTATCTCATTGATAACGGAGCAACAAAAACAACGTCTGTTCTGTTCGACTGCTGAAACTCAACTCTCTTGTCACCGTTTACATTATTTCTCAAGTGTCTTGTCCAGAAACTGTGGAAATTAGGAGTGGATTGGGACGAGAAGCCGCCTGAGTCTATCTGCACTCTTTGGGAGAATTGTCAAAAAGAGTTGCCTCTATTGTTGAAATTTGCTGTTCCACGTCACGTTGGTTTGTTTCAGGATTCCCACATCAGTTTGATTGGTTTTTGTGACGCATCATTGTCTGGTTATGGTGCAGTTATCTATGTGAAGTTGCAGAAGGAGAGCGAGGAGCCAAGAGTTGTATGGTATTATTGTGTTTAAAGTCCAAGGTAGCACCATCTAAAGTTGTTTCAATACCTCGTTTGGAGTTGTGTGCGGCACTCTTGTTGGCAGAACTCATGAACTCAGTAGTCACTATTATTAGTGAACGTTGTCATGTGTCTCGTATTGTCGCACTCTCTGATTCTACAGTCACCTTGTGTTGGATTAATGCTCCATCCGCGAAATGGCAAACTTTTGTTGGTAATTGCGTCGCAAAAATACAGGATTCTTGTATACAGGAGTGGATGCATGTTGCCGGAATTGAAAATCCCGCTGATTGTTTGTCTAGAGGTTTATCACCAGTTGAGCTTGTGAACTTTCTTTTGTGGCTCTCAGGTCCATCATGGATAGCAGAGGACGAATGTGATTGGCCCATTCGAACTCAAATGGAAGAGATAGTGGATCCACCGGAGGCGAAAAAACCGTCAGTGTTGACAGTCACAAAATCTCCTGATTGTAACAGCAATGCAATATATTCATTGATTGGTCGTTGTTTGGATTATGGTCGTCTTTTGAGAATTGTAATTCTTGTTCTCAAATTCTTATGAATCTTACCCCAATCAGAAGAATCAGATTTCGATGTTGCTGAGAGGTATCTATGTAAGGTGGTACAGAAGATACATTTTTCATCTGAATTTGTGCAATTAGAGAAGGGAGAGGATTTTTCTATGCGCCTACGTCGCCTGTCTCCATTCATTGATAGAGGTGTGATTCGCGTCGGCGGTCGTTTGTCTCATGCTGGACTGGAATTTGAGACTTGTCATCAGATGATCTTACCAAAATCCGACACTTTCGTATCGATGTTGATTGATTATCATCACAAGAAGAATTGTCATGCTGGACCTTCGTTATTGTTGTCCTTGATCAGACAGAAATTCTGGATACTGTCTGCTCGCTCTATTATTCGTATTTGTGTCTTTAAGTGTAATCGTTGTTTCCGTGTTCGACCTAGTAATAATGCAATTATTCCAAAAATGGGTGAACTGCCTGCTTGTCGAGTGTCAAAATGCAAACCATTTGAAAATTGTGGTGTGGATTATGCTGGTCCTCTGCATATTACTATGACGAGACGTCGTAATCCTTGTGTTTTCAAAGCCTACATTTGTCTGTTTGTGTGTATGGCAACAAAGACGGTACATATTGAGTTGGTATCGGATCTATCAACGCCCATGTTTTAGCTGCATTTCGTCGTTTTTTGTCACATCGTGGACCCTGTCGTGTGATGTATTCCGATTGTGGTACTAATTTTGTTGGTGCCAAGGAACAGTTGCGAAAAATATCTCAACTTTTGAACTCGTCCGAGTTTCAAACCACATTGACTAGTCAACTCGCCGAACACAAAATTGATTGGAAATTCATTCCCCCTGGTTCACCGCATTTTGGAGGTCTGTGGGAGGCAAATGTTAAATCTGTAAAGTTGCATCTGTTCCGAGTAATTGGCAATCAACTTCTCACCTATGAGGAACTGAACACTGTATTGGTGCAGATTGAAGGTGTCCTGAATTCCCGCCCACTGTGTGTACTGAGTGAGGATCCATGTGAACCGCTGGCTTTAACCCCAGCGCACTTTTTGACTCTAACACCGTTGAAATTGTTTCCCATGCGGGACGTGGACAGTGTCTCTGTGAATCGTCTCACCAGGTATGAATTGATCAGTCAACTTATTCAATCGTTCTGGAACCGATGGAGAAGAGAGTACCTGCACGAACTTCAAAGTCGTAAAAAATGGTTGAAATCACCCACTTCTATCAGTGTGGGAACGGTTGTGGTAGTTGACCAACCAAACACACCTCCATTGCAGTGGCCACTGGGTGTCATTGAGCAAGTGTTTCCGGGAAGTGACGGCGAGGTTCGAGTGGCGAGTGTTTGCCTAAAAACTGGTATTTATAAAAGACCAGTAACAAAATTGTATCCACTCCCAACTCAATAGTTGTTGTGCTTGTTGCATTTTCTTTGTGTTGTTTTTTGGTGTTGGTGTTTTTTGTTCTTTTTGGCATGTCTGGATTTTTTCCTTTCTGTGGTTTTTTCAGTTTTTGTAACTTGGCTGAAAAATAGTTTTTCAGAGGCGGGGGTATGGTCTGGCCAGAGAATTCGAACTGTAGCGCCAAAATCCCAGACTGCAGTTCTGCCAATAGCAGGCTTGTGTTTGTGCCAGTGCAGACCGTCCAGCTGTTTTGACCTTGTCGATGTCTTTTTCCTAGTCTGTCTTGTCTTGTCAGCCCGTTGTCTTGTTGCAAGACCAAAATTGTGTGTTTGTCATGTAATTTCGATCGGAAATTTCTTGTAAATAATTGTTTGAGTGTAGTGTGTGTGAATTATGAGTATAACAGTGTGAATAGTGTTAAATTGAATTAATTTGAATCGGATTTGAATTTATAAAGAATCCAGTTTTAGCTTTGTTCGAAACACAGTGTATGACCTGCAAGTTGAACACAGAATCAATGCGAAAAGGCAGCCCGGAAGCAAACCTGTCTTTTTCCCAGGTTTCATCCCACCCTGAATCTGACCAAAACACCTAATAAAGGCTTCGAAGGGCAAGTAGACAAGATTGGAATCAATCTGGTGAGTTTTTGCTCTTTTTATTGTTCATTAACTGAACAAATAACCTGGCTCAAATTGAAGATTAAATTTTGCCCCTTGTTTGTATTTGATTATTTGAATAGTAAATTACAGTCCTCTGGTAGCTCTAGCCTGAGCTTTGTTCAGAACACATTATTATCAGTTTCTAAAACTATGGGGAGGTCCACGTTATATTGGCAGTGTTCGTTTAGCAATATATGGTGTACGGTATTGCTATCCTTGTCTAACATTCAACAAAGCGGGTAGCGCTATCTTTTTCTCACTTTGCTCGGTTGCCAGATCAGCTTTTAACAATGTAGAATTAATAATTGACAAAATATTTCATCTAGATTATGAAATTATTGAAAAATATAATTTCTTGCTTGATAAAATATAATTGATTATTTTAAACGAAAACGAGTTGATATTGCATAAACCTGTATGAGCTACCGTCTTTGATGTACTATGTATACTACGTAGTATACAGGTAGGCAGACCGTCCCTTTACTCACACACACAAAATAAAGAGACTGCGCTTATTGTGTGTGTTAGTAGTAGGAGGGTCGGCCTAATCCTTCAGAGCTCATGCATGTTTGGACAGAGAATAATTCTATATGGATATCTAGCACAATACCAACCATCCTCACTTCTGCACAGAAACACAGAAAATATTCATTTGATGAAATTACCTTGTAACGTTGAAGTTCTGTTTGTGGAGATCAGACATGAGAGGTACCGTACCATTCAAAATTTTCATGACTCAATCTGATTTTTTTACGATGATGGTATGTAGGTTTAGAAATATTATTTAAATAAAATAAAAGCACGAGGTAATAGCCTAAGTCGCCCGGGGCAGTATTCAGTTTCCTTTCATCAAATATTTGGAAATCTCTATTCATAAATTATTGGGACAGTGCATAATAATGAGCTTTGAATTAAAGGGAATCAAGAGAAACTCGTGAATTAATAGATTACACACTGCTATGAAACAGCAGTCAAGCAGAAAATTAGACAGCAGTCGTTGCTTTTTATTAGCAAGCAGAAGCCACCTCGTTATCCTTCAGACCAGCTATAAACTTGAGTGTTGATAGGAAATGACATTGGGTAATACGGCAAGGCAGAACATAAGAAAGGATCTCTCTGCCAATAAAAGCCATAAAAGTAAATAAATAAAAAATAATACCAGCTCTACAATGAGTTTGGTGTGATGGACGCAAGACATGTAACTCTACTCTCTAGAAATTATTTGCAGACTACACAAAAACCCAGAAAGCTTTCAAAACAGGAACCATTGTCACAACACAAGAAATAGAAGCCTTCTTATCACGAACGTGGCTAGGAAGGCAACATACCAACGACACTTCAACCACCAAGCATCAAAACTCCACAATTTACTTCCTGTACACATTAAGATAATAGAAAACTCAGGAAAATTTAAATGCGCCGTTAAAAACTGGATCACAACAACTGGAAGACATGATAGCCTATAGAAAACATAATTTCGAACAATATGTGAGCTCACTTACCCAATGTATTTGCAGCCCCACTCTAAATTTAATGTATTACTACTACACCTGCTCTAGAACATGGGAACATGGGTTTCCCATAGTTGAGTAGGTTAATAATTTCCGAAAAAATGCAATCTATTTATATTTGTAATAAATTTCATATATTGTGTACATTTTTTGTATTAATGGAAATAAATTTATTATTATTATTATGAAGGACACTTGATTATTACTGATGGGCATAGCCTACAAATCCAGTCATTTGGTATGCTCAATTGAAAAAGGAACGTTACCTACCTTATCTAGGTAGCCTAGCTTTCTTATGAGAATCCAAATTTACCTTCACACGAATTTGAAGGAAATACAGCAAATATAGTGTCTTCTAGGTTTAGGCTAACTTGGAAATCATCAATTTTTCGGTATTCTTTTGATATTAGCATAGAATAATAAACTTAAGTATTGTTACTCTATTATATTACAAAAGGCAAACTATTTCGCAGCAGAAGTTCAAATGCAACCAGAAACTTCCAAGTGACTTATATGACTGATTTTTTTTTTCTATATTAAATGACTCTTTTTGACACTAATCAACCAAGAAATTTGTGATGTACAATTTTTAATCAGTTTTCTAAAATCGCATGATTTTTTATGAGGTATCAGGATGAATTTGGAGAATCGCCATCAATTGAGTTATTAATAATAACGGTAAGGATACGCTTTCAGAAGTATTCAATATTATACTTATTAATCTACATAACATAAGTTACATATCTTGGCCGGCCAGGATAGCTGAGACAACTGCTTTGCAACCTCCAGTCTGCTAGTGCTACCTGGTCGCGGCTTCGAATCCCGCCGAAGTCCATCGAATAGACATGGACGTTTGGTCATCTCATCATCAAATCACCTTTGCACTTATCATTACCCATGCACAAGCGAAAAGCTCATGTGGGCATCATCCACTATAAAAAAACAATGGCGGTCATGGTTTTAAATATATTGGCATGCTACCAATTTATCCTAATAGGTTGGATAGCATTCACCTATCACCTAAGGAAAGTCATCGGTTCCTAATAAGCTAATATCTTGATATATCATGAATGGATTTAATGCTTATGAATAAGAAATCCAGTTCAGAGAAAATTAAATTTTAATTTATTAAAAAATGATTGAAAAATTTCAGTTTACACCAGAGCAAATAATCATACATGGATTGAACATAGATTGAACATGATTGAGGTTACTAATATGTTTGCTCTGTTCATCAAAACAGATTCCAACAGCTCTCACAAAAACTCAGGAATTATTACTTCAAAATCAAAATTGAAATATATAACTTATAGATTAAGAATACTTATCTATTGTTTACAGGTTTCAAAACAGGCTTATGGCTTTCAACATTAAATGAGAAATTCAGCACTACATGAAAAGAAAAATTGAAATCTACATTTCATGTATGTTCAATAACATTAATAAACTTTACAGAAACATTTAGATCACAAATAACACATCTTAAATTTCAATTATTTAGGAGAATTTCAACAGAAGCCAACACTCCTAACATAAGCCAGCCATTAAAAAGTTTGAGAGAGACACGTCATCATCGATTGCCAATTGGCAAAGAACACAAGTCTACAAACATTATATCTATTGTTTCCAATAAAACTTTATTTTTTAAGTTATTATAAATTTAATTAACCGATATGTTGTTTAGAATTATTCGTTTATTTAGAAATAGAACTTTGTTACAGTGATTCAGTGGAATGTTCAACACTAGTATATATGATTAATTCCCTGTGAAAAGTTTAGTCCGTATATCGATTACACCAATATTTGCTATCAAGTTTTATTAATATTTTGAATATTGAATTGAAGATTCAATTTTAATTGAGAAAAAATGTAATATTACAAATACCCCCCTCTCAACATAAAAAATTCTACTGTTTGAGAATTTAAAAAAAAATTAACATTACATTGTAACAAATGGAAATTGTTGAAATTAAATTTGAGAACAGGAACAATTTTTTTCTACACAAACATTACATGTCAACTTATAATTGAAAATTACTATAAAAATTCATCAATAGCATTTGTTATATATCTCCAAACCATATTTGAAAGTATAGAATATCAAAATTATTTTTTGATTTAGCTTTATAATTCAAGGAAATTATCTCAACAGAAAATTTAATATATTCAAAGAATAATTATTTAAATTTTACATAAGTTTAATCGATAGAAAATTCAAATGTTATTGCATAAAAATTTAGTATGTTGAACAGAATTTTTTTAATGAATTGATGGATTGTTACATTAAATTTTTACATAAAATTGCAATAAATTAAAAAATGTCCATTTCTTTCACTGTTGACGTGGTTGATTTTTTATCGATGCGAATTTTCAAAACAGTCCATTTCTTTCACTGTTGATGCAGTTGATTTTTTATTGATGCAACTTTTGAAAACAGTCCATTTCTTTTACTGTTGACGCAGTTGATTTTTTATTGATGCGAATTTTGAAAACAGTCCATTTCTTTTACTGTTGACGCAGTTGATTTTTTATTGATGCGAATTTTGAAAACAGTCCATTTCTTTCACTGTTGACACAGTTGAATTTTTATCGATGCGAATTTTGAAAACAGTCCGTTAAGGCACTCAGTATGAATTTCAGTTAAGTGTGACTCCAGTGTTGGGCTGATCTGGATACGCGTAGACATCTATTAGCATGGCCTCATGCTTGTAGTCGACTGATGCATGCCAAGCTCGGTACAGGTGACATATGTTAGCATTGCCTCATGCTTGTAGTAGACGGGTGCATGTCAAGCTCACTCAAAGTCACGTGAATTGTGTATCACCCATACAGTGTACATTTCAGGCTTGAAATGACAATGTAACTTGTTTTTTTGGAAAAGAGATAGACGCTGCATACAGGATTAACTTAGGTGAGGATTAACTTAGGTAGGGTTTGGTTTTTTGATATTTTCAGCTTTCAAGGTTTAGAGTTCAGCATACAGGATTAATTTAGGTGAGGATTTTTCGTTTTGAATCAGTTCCTTTCATGATACAGTGACTGTTATTTGAGTTTAAAGTTGCGAACTTGGACATGGATGGCAATTACCTCCAGGTAATGAGTAGTGCAGAAGCTTGAGTTGCGTAGTCAGCAATAGGCGTAGTCATTGGCGTCGACATTGGCGTAGCATTGGCGTCGGCAATCCATTGATGAGTCACACCAGTTCGAAAATCACCCAAATGTTCTTAACACTCTTCATGGCATTCACTTGTGTTGTAGATTTTGAGATTCACGCGATAATTATTTTGAAGTTAACGTCCATGCTGTACCTGTTATTTCAATATGCTTATAAACTAAAAAGAAAAATTTGATTAGGCTACCAATACAATCTAATGCACATAAACGTTATTTACAAATATGTAATCAGTATAAAAATGAAATTTATTGTTAACATCTTATTATACAGTCAGCAACACATCAATTTTGAAATTTCTTCAAATTCAATAGAGACATTATTTACAAAAACTTTAATAAAGTATTCAATAATTTCATTTCCATTTATTCACTGTTCAAATAATAATAAAATTTGATCCATTCTTAAAAAATTTAGAGCATAATCAAATACATGTTACATAAATGTCATAACAGCCTGTATCATTATCAAAAATGCAAAAAACATCAGATCATCACAACAAAATAATTTTACTACATACTTCAATATATTCATACAATTGGTCTTCCACTTAACATCATTTCATAATACAATATATCTGCATTTCATTATCATTCCATTACCATACCATTAGGCAATAATGGTTTTCCATCTCAAAAACAATCATATACCAGCAAAATACTAATCATCAAACCTCACTAAAATTTCTACATACACCCCAGCATCCATTTTAAACGATAATTAATTATATCAAAATTTATAAAGAAAAACAGTTTTAAAATTTAGAAAAAAAGACATCAATTCAATATTCAAATTTAGAAGAAATTCAAACTTCAACTCATTTCAATTAATAATATGACAAAACGTTTACATTCAATAAAATCATCATTATTCAAATTAACTTTCATTTATCTTGAACAATTCATATTTATGGCAACACAATTCATTAATACTTTCAAATTTTAAAGTTTTTATGATTATAACAAAAGAATTTATACATCAGATTAAATTTCAACATTTTCTAAATTGAACCATTCATTTTTCATATAATTTATGAATTTGAAGACTGTATAATAACTAAAAACCATTTCAACAATATAAAAAAAATCAAGATGATAATGGGTAAATAAGTTCCCTAAAAAATACAAATAAGAGAAAAAGGAAAAATGGCTAAATAAATTCCCTAAAACAATATACACATGAGATTGATACACTTCACATAAGTGATACATGATGAAAAAATATATGGCAAGCACACAATTATTTACACTACAATGGATAGATTTTAGAAGAGTTAAGTTTCATCAACAATTAAAGATTGGGAAAATAAGCTATTTAACTTAATAATACTATTAATACTATTTTAATACTATTTCAACTTCTAACATTATTTCAGAAGAATACAAATTTAAATTTACAAATTCAAATGACTATGGACAAGATTGGTAAAGATATGCATAATAGAAGAAATTTACTAAATACTACACAAAGACAGGAAAGAATCGAAATTTGAAAAGATTAAGGGCCAAGAAAATAGGCTACAGGAAAGAAAAAAGAAAAGTGATTCACTTTCATCATCTCAGTAAACAACTTGAAACAACCTTTGAATACTAACACATCAATGGTGACTTTGTGCTTTGTTTTCTTCAAGAACATGATCTTATTCATGGGTTCATTTGTTTCAACAAAGCCATTTTGCTTACAAAAGTCGGTCATGTTCACTAGATAATGCTTTGCATACACCTTTTCAATTTTCAGTTGAAAGTTAAATTCATCAACTTGATACAAAGCAAGATTCATTTTGTTTACATTGTTCCTAACCTCTACAGAAACCTGTCTCATGTAAACATTCACTTTATTTACTGTTTTCCTAACCTTCAATTTGGCAATACTACTTTCTTTACTGTTGACTTTCAATAAAGACAACTCCCTACCTACTACTCAACTCAATTCTACTCTATTCTCTACTCAATTCTACTACCGTATTTCACTAGGATTTACTTTTTCAATAACAGTAACTAGGACTACATTATCTGAAACTTGAAATAATTGATCTTGTATCTTAAACTACTATCATCCTGCTTCAATTTGCTTTCACCTTCATGATTATCGATCAATGTTTCATGTGTATCTTTTAATAGAAGGTTTATACTAACCTGCTCTAGTCTAATGCTAGCAATTTCTTGCTTCATCTCATCAAACTTTTGTGTTAAAAACGCTATAAGATTTGGATAATTTTTAATGTTTGACATTTTGTTAGCATGCACAAATAGCATAAATATGCACATCTATTCATAAGGACTTGATTGCTCTTGAACCGACCCCACACTCAGTCAGCATTTCACCATTCATAAACCATCAAGATATCAGCCTACACATAATTTCTATAACCAGGGATTTCATGGTGTACCGTTTGGGACACATTTATTTTGTAATTCGGTCCCACCACAGGGGTTTGTGTAGCATGCTAACAAAATGTCAAACATTAAAAATTATCCAAATCTTATAGCGTTTTTAACACAAAAATTTGGCGTGCTACCAATTTATCCTAATAGGTTGGATAGCATTCACCTATCACTTAAGGAAAGTCATCGGTTCCTAATAAGCTAATCCTTTTCTAGGTCCAGAACGATGCCAATTATGTTTTTGACAGTGTAGAAATATAATTAATTAATGCAGAGAATCGGCATAGCCATTCCTCTATCTCTATCCACTGCCATTATAACGTGGACCTCACTATAGTATATATGATAAATTCCCTGTGAAAAGTTTAGTCCGTATATCGATTACACCGATATTTGCTATCAAGTTTTATTAATATTTTGAATATCGAATTGAAGATTCAAATTTAATCGAGAAAAAATGTAATATTACAATATATATTCATATTATGTATAGATTAAATGATTTAATGTATAGATTATGAGAACCTACTTATAAATCATATACCTATGTAATCATCCCGGGATTTTATGTTATTGAATTATAAAAAGCCAGGCTAGTCAGGTTACTTTGTGACACCTGTTACTTTACTCTTACGTTGCTATCAATTTCTATTACAATAAGATGTTTCAAAAAATTTCAACTTAGAGAAATTATATACTAGGTATAGGAAAGAATAAATGAGATAAATATAAATTATTCATTTATTCCTCAGAATTACAAAGGATAAATGAGAAGAACAAATCACTGATGTTTTACATTCAACTTTCTAAAACTTTAGAATACATAGTCATTGAACTATGAAATGTACAAGTTAAATTAGAGGATTAGGAAAGATACGTTTTTCATTCAAATACAATATAGCTGGTGACTATGAGTAAGATTAAATAAATTTTGAGCTGTTCTTCCCCAACACATAATAAAGAGCTTGAAAGGAGCCTACCTTATATTTATGGATAGGAACTCAAAAATTAAATTACCGTACCGATACAGAAATTTCTCTTTAAGGTGAAGAAAGAGTGGAGCAAAAACCACCTCGGAAAAACAATGGCCATCAAAGTAAGATACAGAATAATGCAGGTGAAGAATACAAGAGAAATAAAATGATAATAATGATAAATTAATCCATGAGTGAAATGGTATCGAATAGATTTAACTGACGAGCTCGATTAATTATAATTTTAATTTCCTGTCAGTTATTCACAAGGAAGTAGCAAAGGGTTGTGCGGTTAAGGGAGTATTCATTTATTTTGTTTCTGTATTGAATATAAGCCTTTTGTGCTAAATTACACTAAATTAATCCGATGAATTTATGAAAAATGAAACAAATACAAATAATAAAAGTCAAGAATTGGTTTATTATTATTTTCTTCTCTCAGAGAGAATTATTACATTTTGATGAAAAATTAAATTATAAAGATCAATATATAACACAGTAGAGCACCGATTAAACGGATTAATTGATGCAAGACAGTATACGGATAATCGATTCTAACTCTATTTTACCTTAGCTCTCAAGTTCATACGTGATGAAAACGTTGCATTCTAGCCTACAGTGCTTAGTAGTACGTGTTGTATGTAATAAGACATGTATAATATACTTAGCTTATTTCACTCACTTTCAAGTTAAGGCTGTGTTAAGGCTAAAAATAAACTTTTTACTCGTGATATTTTTCAAAGTTTTCTGATTTGTATATCATCAAGGTATCAAAATGAAAAAGCTTTCTCAGGAAAACATTATTTTTCTGATCATTACTTTTTGAAATATGAGCGCCTAAAGTTTAAATTTTTGGGACAACATTTCAAATTCGGTAAGAGATAAATCCATGAGATTTAGAGGATGGATTCTTCATGGTATTGTTGATCTAGTAAAACAAAAATTTTCTGAAAATATCAATTTTTAATAGTTATTAAATTTACTAAAAATAACTTTTAGTTGAGTTGTTTTTTGGTAAATTGAATTACTTTTCCAAAAATTGATATTTTCAGAAAATTTTTGTTTTACTAGATCAACAATACCATGAAGAATCCATCTTCAAAATCTCATGGATTTATATCGTACCGAATTTGAAATGTTCTGTCCCAAAAATTCAAACTTCAGTCTCTCATATCTCAAAAAGTAATGATCGGAAAAAAATGTTTTCCTGAGAAAACTTTTTTATTTTGATAGCTTGATGATATACAAATCGAAAAACTTTGAGAAATATCACGAGAAAAAAGTTTATTTTTAGCCTTTGCACAGCCTTAACTTGAAAGTGAGTGAAAGCTAAGTGTATACATGTTTTATTACATACAACACGTACTACTAACTAAATTGGTAAATTGAATTACTTTTCCAAAAATTGATATTTTCAGAAAATTTTTGTTTTACTAGATCAACAATACCATGAAGAATCCATCCTCTAAATCTCATAGATTTATATCGAACCGAATTTGAAATGTCCTGTCCCAAAAATTTAAACTTCAGTCTCTCATATCTCAAAAAGTAATGATCGGAAAAAAATGTTTTCCTGAGAAAACTTTTTTATTTTGATACCTTGATGATATACAAATCGAAAAACTTTGAGAAATATCACGAGAAAAAAGTTTATTTTTAGACTTTGCACAGCCTTAAAATAGAAACCATGTTGTGTAATTCAATAAGGTACGGTACAGTAACTCAAATCTTTGTACTCAAAATATTGTACTAAAACTTGATTGCGGCGGACCAATTAGCCGGTTGAAATACAGAATTTGTTAGGTTTTTAGAGGATTTCAATTTTTTTGTATCACCCATTGGACGTCTGGATAACCCGTCATCCGGATAACTGATGTCCGGATAATCGGTGCTCTACTGTAATTGCATGGAGACCTGTAGAAAAATACACTCAACTGGATTTACATTCTATTGGAATGAACCTTTCCACCATATTCCTAAAATCAATAAATTATTAGAAAGAATGATAACGCAGCTTCAGTTTGGTAGAGTTCAAATTTATGGCATTAAGAATATTTTAGGCTGAAAGCAAAAGCTCTCTAAGTTGCGATAAGATACAGGACGAGCCTCTCTCATA
Organism: Nilaparvata lugens; assembly: GCF_014356525.2. Classification (NCBI taxonomy): domain Eukaryota; kingdom Metazoa; phylum Arthropoda; class Insecta; order Hemiptera; family Delphacidae; genus Nilaparvata; species Nilaparvata lugens. The sequence continues at coordinate 72,008,569 of NC_052518.1, read as the reverse complement.
AGGAATTAATACTGGATAATAAGATAATCGGAAACCAGATAATCCTATCAGCAGTTTATTATTGTTTGCATATGCAAGAAATTGTGAAGATTATTTAAGTTGGACCCAAAAAATACTCAGTTTTTACGAAAATTTCGCTACTGATGTTAAGCGCCAGTGAACTGTACTAATAGTCTACGTATTAGTACTTTCGATGATCTACTTATTGTATTAATGAATGAAGAATATATCAAAGAATAAGTACATGCAATTAAATTCAAGTATTATGATATTAAGAGTAACCACAATTTCTCTTAAGAATGCTATTTTATTGTACATGAAATTAATACGAGGATTTGTGATTTTCACTTGAGATATTTTTTATAATTGGATATTCGATACTTCATTAATTTTTGAACAAGTTTTGGAGCAATTATCTTAATACTATGATTTTACATTTTTGAGTATTTTTATGTTGAGTGGAATCCCGAAATGGTAATAGTTTAGTACTATAATATTCTGCCTTTGGGAGGAAAAAAATACTGTATTTATGGAACTGTAGGTGACTAGATAAATAATTTTCCAACATTTAGTGCTGGTTGCACAACAGCCGGTTAAATTTTACCCGTGATTAATTAATTACCCGTTATTAATTAATCACGGGTAAAATTTAACCGGCTGTTGTGCAACCGGGCCTGAGTGTTTACTGACAACAAAAGTACTGACTACAAAAAATGGTGAATAAAAAAAAACTGTTGACAAAAATATGCAAATTAGTATCTCAAGTCAAAATCAGAAGTGTTGAAATCACACTTAGCAATGAATCAAGAGCTTCACATCTTTAATGATTTTAAGGAGAGATAAGCTGATCGGAATCTAAACATAATTCATAGTACTAAGGGTAGATAAGTATGAATAGAGAGAAAAGAACAATACAGAATATAATAATAATTATTGTTTTTACATGGGACAGGAAAAACGAATTACATTCGCGAAGCTTACGGCAACAATTATTACAATATCATACAGAATAGTAATGTTCGTTATTTGATACACAGACATAAAAAGTGAATCTCTAAAATATCAGATGAATAGATTGATTAAAAATGTAATCAGAATTTATCAAACATCAATGATTACTTCTATTTATTTAGAATTTCAATTATGGCTGTAGCGCGTACGTTGTACTTTTCCCACATTACATACATTATTAAGGCATTATTATAGTTGCAACAGTAACAAGCAATCTGTTTTATACAATTTTGAATTTTGATCTACATTGACACTTCAAATAAAAACAGATGAATGATTCTACTGTTCCAATACTCCTCTACTTGTAAAAGCAAGGTAAAATTACATCATGGTAGAATAAATTATATCAGTAATTAATCAAACTTTTTGGGAATGATAAATCTAAATTCGTGGACTATCGCCAACTGCCTAATTCGTGGACTAGACTTGTAGGCTACTATTGCATGGGATGATGAGTAAACTAACCGTTTTAGGTGTTTTCCGATCCATCTTTAAGTGAGTGTGAACATATTCTCAACTATAAACTACAAATTCGTGGGACAACTCACACGTGATTTTTACCACAAAAGCAATACGAAACCAATGTAGTAAGTCAGCTGCAGCTTTACAATTATTATTTGCGACGTTGCAAAATTAATATAATTGAATATTTGTTAACAACCGAGCTTCTGGAAGCGTCCATAGATTTCTATTCTCATTACAAATAAATCTATGAATATCAATCGACGAACTGAAAACTTTAATAAATCAAAAACGGATCGAATGTAGGGTACCTAGTACTTGTAATACAGGAATAAACTCACGCAAGCTAGACCTTCATAGCACCACTTGATATGTACCGAATTCACCCGTCTATACTTTAAGGCATATAATACAGGAATAAGCTACTTACACTCTTGCACACTACCTAAAAGGCCTCCAACAGTGAAATGTTTGTCATTTTGTGAGCTGACAGACAGTACAGTTCAACACGTATATTCTTTTGTTATTTTATAGTCTATAAGTTGAATAGTAATCAGTTGACCGAGCTTCTTGTAACAAACAAAAGAACATATTAACCAGGGTTTTCAAGCCTGTCAATTAGTTGTCTAATAATTACTTTGATCTCTGTAAAAAATACTATCTCGGGGATGAAACAAACTCAGGAATGCAGATAAGCAAGAATCGAATAAATGAGGTGGGGTCTGATATAGATTCAACGGGTATAAAAGCTGACAATCCAGAATCTGAATGAATGTAGAACCCAGATATAAGCCTCAATAATTATATTTTCCTACAGTTACCTTGAAAAGTGGCCATTCCTGCACTGATTACAGAACGCAAAGAATCACTTTTCCGCTCTAGTGCGGGAAAAAATTTTTCTGCACTACAGATTTGCAACATGGCAATACAAAATAGTTGGTGGGTTATATGGAGGATTAATGCACGAACACAAACATTCAGTTGGTAACAGTGACTGTGGTTAGATTTAGATGAGAATCATTTCAATGGCTACCCTACATTTATGATAAAATCCCAATCTAGAAATCCAAAACAAGAATAATATTCATCTAAATCATAATAAATAATCATCGTTTACGAATTCTCATAATTTAATAATAAATAATAGTTCTTTTCTATTTATAATTATTATTTCAACTGCAAGCAATGACAAAAGTAGCAAATATACATTAGAAAATTCGAATTTTGAGGTTAAATGATTACCGTTCGATATCCATATAAATAAAAAAACATAAGAATACTACAATAAATATTCTCTGTTGTCTATGTTATTTTTATGAATATTTTTCAGTTTACTTTGAGCATTTTTCTCGGTAATTTGGGCAAACGTCTAAATTTCTGAATCCTGTTTCTGTAGTTTTTAGCTGGATGAAACAAACTTAGGTACGATTCTTCCCGCTAGGTCGCGCGCTTGTCGGTTCAGCCATCTTGCAGCTTTTGTTCAGCCATCTTGCATCCCAATCAGCTTTTGGCGTGTATTTCGAATGTGAATTTTTTGTTCTATCTGTATTATTTCTGATTCTTGAATGAATAAAGATGAGAACTTTGGCTGAGAAATTTCAACTTCAATTGGTTTATTAATTTTTAATGAATTAAGGTTGTTATTAATAACAGCACCACACACACAAACATTTGATGGATTTCAGCCATCATTTTACCCATAATTACCTACTTTTCATATTCAATGGTAACTGTAGGAAAAATTTAATGTGAAATACGTGCGCAAAGTTCCTCTGCTGCACTCAAGAAGCCATTCCGCAAACGTTTCTTTCGGTGCAGCAAACTGTTACTTTGCACACTAGTTGCACAAATAACTATTTTAAACCAAGTTTCATAGCTATTTTCAGATTGCTTGCCTGTGCAGAATAACATTGATAATCTTAGCTTAACAAATAATAATAACATACATTACCACGATGCAGAATATAGGAACCTGGTTAATTTTAATTACATACTTACTTCCTTATATCTTAAATAAAATTTCAACAATTCCCTAATACTTCAGAAATCAATTAATACACTAAGTTTCAAAATAATCTGAATGCTGGATTTTTTAATTCAACTTCATATAAATTGAAATGATTAAATACTTTCGGTATATATTACATATTATGATTAGGAGGCACACTACCAAATCGATTAATAATTGGGGAAAATATTACTGCAACTACAATCCAAATCGCATTTAAAATTGAGCGTGACAAGTATCTTCTTAGCCTAAGCGAATAGTACTGAAGATCGATTGAAAGAAATTTGTTAATTTTCAATACAAAATTGCTAAGAAATTTTGCAGTGGGTGGGACAGCCTATGGAGCTGAGTATCGCTAAAAAATTATCCAAATTTAAAATTTTGACGTAGCTCAAAATTCCTCATTTATAATAAATATAGTTTCGCGGAAATAATGCGCACTTGAAGCTTCAAGTTGTGCTTGAGTGAAGTGTTGAATGGTCGGATAGGTTTTGAGGATTCTGACGTTATTTTGAAATTATTGTAAGTTGGAGATACTGTAACTACATCACTTTGGTGATCACTCAGTAACCCCACCGTGACTTATCTTGACTGAGTAATCAGGTACCTTACGGCGCAGATCATTCGGACAATCACTTATCTTATCGGATATAATTGGATTTTGAAAACGTCGATGCGCTGTGCCCCACCCACTGATAAAAACTGAAAAATATTTTTGGTGCAGAAAATTTTATAAACTGATAAATTAATATTATCTCATTGAATGAGTAAAAAAAACATGATGTAGTAATATCAGTAATATAAGTTTGATATAACAATACGCAGTCAAAGACTTATATAAATATATCAAGTAAAGTGAAGATTGCCTTCAACTTAATCTCTCAATGGCAAGCTAATATATTCTTAATATCATGAAATGATCTTAAAAACTACAGTATTAGACCATGATCTGTTTGACATGCAAGCGTAATCGATTACATCTAACCCATTATGAGCAGCAAAAAATCTAAACAATACTAATTTCAAAATTGTAACAGTTCTCAATTTTTTATTTTTTAAACTATAGTACACATTTTACAAACGATAAAACAATCCTAACTCCAAAGTTTTCACAGCACTGTAAAATGGTACCGTATAACAGTAAGCATGCATGAAAATTACATATTATATTCACAATAAAAACCAATAAATTGTTCTTCAGCTTACCAATACATTTTACAATGAATAAAATTCCATTACAATTGCCTAATAATGCACTTTCTTATTTCTGAGGTAAATTCCTATTCCCATTCCTATTCTAGTTTTAGAATAGTAATAATATCATGTTTGCTGAGGAGAAGCAAGTCACTAATAATGAGACCGGTTCATGGATTTAAATATTTGTTCCAAAAACTTTTATAAAATTCATGTGATTTGTTTTAAAAACTATAACCATACAATAATTGACCAAAGAGCAGTGATTTTTAATTATAATGAACAGTAAAAATAACGAATTAGTTAAAAAATATACACGCACTGTTTTAAAATTAATAATAACTTGGATAAAAATAAATTTTTCAATTTGAATAATTAAAAACAATAATATCGTTTATGAAGTACCGTTTTTCAACTATAACTAATGGTGAGAATTAAAAGAACAATGATTTCGTACTAATATCCAACATTAAAAATAACTAAATATTGTACATAATTAAAATTTTATAAAATAAATATAAATTTTATAAAATGTACATGGACCGTTTGAACAATAAAGCAATGATCATGTGTGACGTGAAATTGATAGAGACTAAGCTGTACAGTAGAAGATTGCTCGCAGTGTTGATTTATTGCATTTATTTACACTAGCTAAATCGATGATCACGTAATGCAAATAATGCATACTTTAGAGTAAATAAATTAGACCATACATTTATCAATATACACTGATATACGACTCACATCGAAATTTCATCTACAATTAAAAAAATTATTTGATGTGTATTAATAGACGACGTTGATCATTCCGTATTTAAACAATATACAACATAAACAATAAATATACAATGTACATTCAATTGAATCCACCACAAAAACGATAGATTGGTGCCAATAATTCACAATATCGAATAAATTAGATCCATTACCTAATTATATAATGCATGCAGATTAAGTCACAGCTTTATCTTGGGTTTATGTTCTTCGGCAATGCCCCCCCAGCGTAATTTGTATGTACGAGATCGCCATGAGATCGCAGGATCCCAAATTGCACAAGTGAATAGATATGGTCCGTTAACCTCACGAAATATCCAGCCCACAACAAATTCGAATTTGTTGAATGGAAGAGAGCCATTCTGTAATCAGACAATTAGAACAAAATAAAATTATTACCTTGAAACATACAATACCCAAATATCAAATGTACAGCAGTGATTCTTGTTGAGTAGCCTACGTAATTTTCACATTTTCTAGACGTATAGAATAGAATAGAATAGAATAGAATGACTTCTTTATTTGTTCACGTGGCTAAGTTTGGACAGAAATATAGGAATACAGGGCATATAAGGGGCAACATCTGTACAGAGGTTCCTTCCCCATTCATCATATACATTTTATAATTAATCCAATAAACTAGATATACATTATTTTGGTATCAATAATCACGATATTAATTGAGAAATTTTAAAAATACTATTTTATAGACAATACTTATCAATACTTCATTCTATATACTAGTAGTCTAAAGTATCTACTCGTAGTAGTATAAGTAGTTAGTTAAATAGATAGATTGAATCGATGTATGTTTTACATTTTACAAAAAGTGGAGAAGTTGAGACAATAAGTAAAATGGTAGTACATTAATAATAGTATGATACTACTAGTATAAACGTTCTCTGGATTAATATAATTGATAATATTGATATCTATAATATAATAAATGAAAGAATCGGCTTATACATTTACGGTATAGGAAATTCACGAATAACGCATCATCACGTCTGAACTACTGAACTGATTTACTTGAAATTTTGCATATAGATTCTTGATTTGGATGATTATAGGCCTATTTTAAATTCTTCAAGATTTCATTACATCAAGATATCAGTTTGTCAAGTTTTCAATTCGTCATTCTTCCTGTTTCTTATACTTTGCTTGAGAATGGTCATAGATAAAATTTTATTTTCTGTCTTCTCATTCTTCTTCTATCTATATCCTCTTTTTCCATATCTATACTATACTATAAACTGAGTTGGTGAAAAGTATGGAAACAGCTGAATATTTCATTTAAAAGTAAAATTTGAAGATAGGTCGGATAGGGGATTCTATTGTTTTTCATATCTATCATGGTTCTTCCATGATATAACATGGAAAAGGCTTGTGGAGGAGGCCAAGGCTCTTCAAGGGCCGTAGAGTCAAAGAGTAGTAGTAGTAGTATGGGAATAACGTCCTGAACAATAGATATACGATGTAATGTTATATGGCATTAATTTTGCATCCTTAAAAAGATTGAATCAAAGTTAGATCGATATTTTGATTTGGAGCCAAGATATACTTGATTTACAAAACTAATGCAGTATTAGGATACCCTATTCCACCCCCTAGGTTATCTAATAATTGCGAAGTATTGCTACGACGCGGACTAGCTACAGCCGGATAAAGGTCGGGGTCAGTAGCCGTACTGACAGGTGGAGTTACCGGACCTACACTTCTCCCCCTATCCTGATTCTTTACCCTCTGCCTCTTTCGCGAGATTTTGAATTTCAGGGGAAGAGTACTTGCCCGTGCCGTTACTGGCCGATTCGGCCCTCGGCCTTTGGAATACAGGGTGGGTGTTAAGGGAGATTAAGATAACCCTATACAAGGAGACGGATCTGACTATCAGATCCCTACAAATAATTCTATTTATAAAGGTAGTACGCAATCTGAACCAATTGCGAGTTTACGGCGGGCAGACTGGATCTGCGAGCCCCGGAAAGAGGTTTTTCTATGGGATTTAAGGTAAGGGCTATGGAGTAACGGTATGGCGGAACTATGGTGTTGTTAGTGGTATTTAAGATACAGTTAAATAGGGTACGGTATAGGGTGTAAGCTATAGAAGATAGGGTGCAGGGTATGAGGTATACAGTATAGGGTATAGGGAACAGAGAATCAATAATAAGATTATTATTCTCTACAGCAAACAGATATCTGTTCAATAATCCGCAATCTGACAATTGCGCTCTAGCTCTCAGCAAGCTGGACCTGCTAGCTAAATACAGAGTATAAATTTCAGCTATGTGGAAATCAAAGTTTAGAGTATAGGGTTTTGGGTATGGGATTTCTGAATCGCGAGCCTGTAGCTGCGAAAGGATTCTCAGCAATTCTGAAACTGCTAAATAGGATTTCCGCGCAAGTCTAGCAACTGCGCGCCGGTTATTAAGGGCTAATCTGTGACAGCCCATATGGGAATGGGAATCACTCTCAATCGTCCGAAACGCTTTTAAATTAATAGTCATTATGTCAACTATTATGAGAGGATAGAAAAGGATTTTCACAGACACAATCTGTAGAATAATATCGGGAAGAGAACAGTATGTCATTGTCAGGATAGGAAAGGATTTTTCCAGGACTTTCCACAAGGAAAATATCGAGTCAGAGACTCATAATTCAGGAAAAGATTTCAATGGGCGTATCCAAGCAATTGTCAGTCTAAGGACTACAACAAAATCGACCTCTAATTTGCAACTGAGATCACGGGAAAATTCGTGAATTTTCTAGCAAATAATATTTGCTATTGAAGGAGACAGGTTTCTAGGAATTTTAGAAAGGATTCGCGGGTCTGAAAACCCGCGGCCGGGACGATCTCGAATCTGGAACTGAGATCAGGAAGGATTTTAGAACAGGAAGAATTGAGAGAAAGTAAGAGGAAGCTTGTCGCAGTCTGATGACTTCGACTAGGAAGTTCTCAAGCTGTACCTGAGAGCTGGAAGGATTTTAGAATAGGAAAACAAATTAAGAGAGAGAAAGAGAAAGGACGTCGCAGTCTGAATGACTTCGACAAGGAAGTTCTCAAGCTGTACCTGAGAGCTGGAAGGATTTTAGAACAGGAAAAGTTAAGAGAGAGAAAGAGAAAGGACGTCGCAGTCTGAACGACTTCAACCAGGACGAACTCAAGCTGCACCTGAGTTCTCTAGGAAAAGGACTGGAATTTTCCTACTAGGAATTACAGCAAGTCCGAAACTGCTATGCAAAATAAATACAGGGGCCACTCTACAATATGAAAATTAAGCAAGGAAAATTTACTTAAAATGATAAGAATTTCTCTACAAGGATAAAAATTAATCGAGAAAACTAGTCTTAAAAAGGACAGGGATCTCCCCACAAGAATAAACATTAAATGAGAAAAACTATTCTTAAAAAGGACAGGGATTTCCCTACAAGAGTAAAAATTCAATTGAGAAAAATTACTCTTTAAATTGAAGGCCACCTTACTACAGAGAAGGAAAAACATACGGACTACCAGTCCTGACATACAATTACCTGAATCGACGTGGATACTGTTATGGAGAATAACGAACCGATTCTCAATCCCCGTATTATAATTAAAAACGTCGTGAAGCGACAGAGTCAAGACTTATAAATTAAGTACTCAAAAATAACCCGCTACAAGAGCCTAGTTAAATTTACCACTTAACTGTTTGTAGCACAAACTTAAGATCCCTTACAGGTTTTCAAAACCAAGGATAACTCGTCCACCCCCAGTGATACGAATTTAGGAAAAATAAATGACAAGAGAGAAAATCCCCAAGGAAGATCTATCTTCGAGTTGTCCGGAGCTCGTCCTACACTATTCTATTCCAACACATACAATAGAATAATTCCCCTAGTAATAAACTAGTACCGGGAATGCTGTAAGGAGAGGAGATTCGCGATCCGTTCACACGCTCCACTACCAAACAACTGCACTGTAAATAAAACCTACAAGGACAGAAAATCCCCCAGGAAAATCCACCTTCAAACAGTCGGTAATTCGACTCACAATATTCTATTCAATAAAATAGAGAATAGAATATTATCCCTCTAGAAAACCACTATTGGGAGCACTGCACGGAACGCGGCCGTACACAAACACGATCACCGAACTACTGCACTATATATAAAATCTACAAGGACAGAAAATCCCCCAGGAAAATCTACCTTCAACTAGTCGGTAATTCGACTTACAATATTCTATTCAATAAAATAGAGAATAGAATATTATCCCTCTAGAAAACCACTATTGGGAGCGCCGCTCGGAACGCGGCCGTACACAAACTCGATCGCTGAACAACTGCCTCATGCCTAGGCCTCCTCGAAGCAGAACAGGGTTGCTGAAAATTGGGAGGCCAGGGGAAAAGAGATTACCGACCAATAGGAGTCTCAGGAGACGATCATGCCACTGACCATATGACAGGGTATGATTCAGATGATCTTGATGCTAAGGGTGTAACCATGATGACAATACTGCTAATTACTATAATAGATTAGGCTGGTAAACAATCTTTCTCACCAGAAATTACAAGAAGCGGCCGCTCTGGTGCGACTGATGCTGCCTGCATGTTAGATAACAGATCGCTCAAACCAGTAAACAAGATCTGGAAATTTCTGGTTCAGATGAATCCGCTGATGATCATTTATAGGGGTTGACGGCGATGATGATGATGATGTACATACTCAGCTACAAGCTAAGCAAAATAAATTCGGCTGGCGACCCTATTTTTCCTCTAAAATAAAGATAATTATCCAAATCATATGCAAAATTATGCTTCTCCTTTCATCACAAAATTCACTTTGTGACACCAGTTTCGAATTTCAGGGGTGGGGTGTCCTGGATGGAAACAAGCGGTGTAACGATGAGGGCTCTTCACTACTTCAGTTCCAGGCTATGTACTATGTACTTACCTAACAGTGTAAAATACTTTGTCAATGCCGTATATTTCCCACCTGATGCACGACTATGTATTTATCAAGACTATTTTTATTTGCTTGAGACTATAATAAATATTTTGTTTAGTTTACTATGAGACTGAATTTTTGAGAGAAACTAAAAGAGTGATGAGTAAAAGGAAGGGAGGTAACGTTGAAGTGCTTCAAAATGTTTCGTGGCAGGGTAATAGGTTGGTGAGTCATTGGTTGATGCTTTCAGATTCTACTTCTCTTACACTTACCTAGAAAGTAATTCTACAAATTATGATCTTGACTTTATCCTTGATTTTACAACAAGAAGCGGTGGCTCAGATGGATGGAACATTGCAGAGTTCTTTGTGATGGATGCCATTAATAAGTTGAATGCCAGGAAATCTTCAGGACCTGAAGATAATTACATATTTTCTCAGGGGTAGTGATATTCTTGCTTAACATTTGCTTTTTATTTTCAATCTGGCCGTCAGAACGTAAACCATTCCTGAGGCCCTGAAACTTGCTCGTGTGACTCCCATATTTATTCTGGTAGCAGGGAGAGTGTTGAGAACTATCGACCTATTTCAATTATCAGCTTTTTTAGCAAAGTTATTTCAATGTTTGTTGCAGAATCTTACATTCTGGCAAACTAGGTCAAAGATAGTTGAAAATCAGCATGGCTTTATGCCTGGACGCTTCACGAGTTACTTTTTAGTCATGAGGTGCACTCTGTGCCTGTATGGATGAAAGCTTTCGATACTGTGGACCAGTATCCACTATCCACAGACTATGAATACCATGAACCAATGAAGAGAATGCAGCCTAATCACAGCTTGAAAAGTGGGCATACAGACATTTTTGATGGGTCGGTGGAATTGGTCGTGAACAGGTGTAGAGGGCTAGTGAGCAGCTTTCATAGACGTTGAAGCATCAGCCAACAACCAGTATTCAACTTTTCTAACTTCTTTTTCTTAAAAATATTTATTACCTATGAATAATTATTTTCACGTATTAACATATTAAATTATCTGATTGTTAATATTTTTATATTAATCATATTGACATTTTTAATATTAAAATGACATATTCTGTTCTACTGTGTTTCCTTCTTATAATGTAGGCCTATTGTAGTTTTAATTTTTTTTGGTATTTCTGAATCGGAAACAGTTTTGGGCTGACAAAGCCTGTTGTTTCCAAGGCTGTAGGTAGAATGCTTTTTTAACAAAAAAATAAATAAATAGACAATGGAATAAGAATGAAATTCGCCTATAATAGTAGCCAAGTGGGCCAATAAAACCAATTCGCTGAAATACAAAATTTAAACCAAGAATAAAACAAACACGAAACAAGGAGTGCCGTTATAGGAAACAACCAAAGTGGTGTCATATTAGAATATAGGCCTACCGAGTTTATATCTTAAAGATCGAATTGTACCTAATGGTAATGGGACAACATATTGTACGATATGATGGCAAAATTGGGAATTACTAACAGATAATAAAAATAAGTGATAAATACTATGAAAAATCAACGAATATTGTTATTGCGATCTGCCCTAGAATTATGATCGGTTAGGATAGAGCTTGAAGAAAGTCGACTGTAATGAACTAGACAGAAATTTGTATGTTATTGTAATAATAATGTTTTTCATATGTGTAATCGCGGATGATATGATTACAATATTTTATCGAATGCTAGAGAGAAACTTAAGATGAACATCATAATATGAAGTTTGCACTTACCTGGATAACAGAAAGTAGTACCCAATCACACAGAAACCACAAAAGTATATGAACTAAATAGAAGACTAGAGGGTCCCAGTGAAACAGGAAGTATGCCGACCAGGACGCGAATCCACCAATAATCATGCATTCCGACAGAGGTTCTAAAAGAATTGTCAATGGAACCATTGCAACTCTTAATTTGGTCCACCTGTAATCGAGAAAAAATGCAATAAGCTGACTTGAGAATAATTCTAGACATAGTCTACTCATTTTTCACAATAAAGCAAAGTTAAACTAAATTAAAAAAAAACACAATAATTATGTACAAGAACAATATGAGAGAAAATTTATTATACTTTCTGGATAGAACAAAAACTCAATTGGAAACATCTTTTCTTAAAAGTGAGTTTTTTGAGAAGTACAACCTGCAACAAAGTTGTACCAAGACGATATCCCACCCACAGCCTTTTTGCAGAGTTCCCAGTTTCAACAGTGAGACAACTTTACGTGAAAATTTAATTATAGCCGTTCATAAGCATAAAAATCTCTTTGAAACTAACATTCTGTCGTATAATTTCCGTTCATTATCTCATTACCGCATTCCTAGAACAAATTTAACAGTATGCCGCAGACAGTTCATATACATGAGTAATAAATTGATGAATATTTTGCCAGAAAAAATAATTTCAGATAGAATTCAGTTAGAATCTACTTTATTGGAAAACAATTTTTCCTTTGATATTATTTTCACTAAGTTACATTTTTTCAGATATTATAATACAATTTATTATTCATTTATTTATTTATTATTACTACTATTTGAATAAAATAATCAATCATATTTTATGTTTATGTTAAATTAAATGACTAATGACATCTTTTGGTACTTGTTGCTAGCACACAAACTTAGGTTTTGCTGCCAACGCCAATTAAAAGTTTAATTTCATTTTTATTCTGTATAAGTTTGAAGTATTTGTTTTATTTACTATTGTTATCTTTATGATTGGCAAATGAATGATTTTGATTTGAAAAAAGTACAACTCCGAAGTTTCCTCAAATCTGCCAAATATGATGATGTAATTATTACATAATAATCAAGTGTTTAGTTAATATAATTTAATTATTATATTAGAGTAATTTAATACAACTCAATCCTATTAAATGATATTTTTAAATTGCATAGTAATCATAAATTGTAAGTTCATATTCATAAATTGAACGGCCTCTTTGTTGTTCGCTGTGTAATGTTATCCTTCCTTCAACAGAGAATTGGCACAAACGAGATACAATTGGCATCGACACCATACACACTAAACAACTCGCGGTGAATTTCAGTTGCATTTTTATTCTTTCCCGTTAAAAAACAGATGACACTACGTATTTTTCAATCGGCGGTAGGAGTGAGTGGTAGCTCCATATTGGATTGCTCGTAACTGACGAATGAATCATGGTAGCCGCTTGAAAATTGTACAGCACTGCCACTAAACCTGGAAGAAATATCCCTAAAAAAATGCCATTTCCTGCCATGTACAGGTTATAAAAAATATAGTTCAACTGAATTCTGAAACAAACTTCGTGTATGGTAAGACAAGATACATGGTATTAGATCATGATAAGTAGTGAATGATACATTTTTAGCTTTGAACTTAACAAGCTGCCACAGATTTAATATTATTTAAAAATCCCAAAATGAAGATAATTGCGATTATATTATAGGCTAATATAGTTCAAAGCATCGAATTTTGATAGTCTTTTTTATGATTTGAGCAACGAAATCATTTTTCAGATAGACCATGTTGAACAACAAACCTCTGCAATCTAGCTTGGAAGCTGGTGATCTCACAGTAACCGGAGTTTTGCCAGGCAGGCTGTCCGCTAATCCTGATTTTCCAGCCCCTATCGGTGAACGATTTGGCAAAGAAGAAATCCTCGGCCAGGTAGCATCCGAAGGCTTGGATCCCTCCCACCTCATCAAGTAATTCTTTCTTCATCAGTGCCGACATTCCAGTATGACAATTGATCCCAAGTAGGTCGGCAACTAGATAAATACGCGCTTGAACCGTTCCGAAAAATATCTTCTCAAAATTTGATGCGAAATTGTTCTCTCTATCACACACGAATGGCATCTGATGCACGAGACCGACTTCATCAGCCATATGATGCACCATATCTAGGAGAGTATCTTCCTTCACTGCAAAAATTACAAGCAAACAAGCTTACATTAGAATACATCAATTAAAATCAAGTAAATCCTGCAGAATATAATTTTGCAAATATCACACACAGGAAGACAGTATTACTCAGCAAAGCAAGTAAGATTGAATTTAGAAAACTTCAATCTTCAATCATGTACGACTGGAATTCTTATAAATTATACAGCTGAGCTTTAGTATATAAAAGTTTTTGTTTCTTCATAGTTTTAAATGTTCTTAAATAATTCAATATTTTTTCGTTCCAAGTGAGAATTGAGAGAAATATTTCTAATTAATTTAATCCAAAATTTATAGTTTGCATTTTTATTTTCAACTAAAATTGCATATAAATTTTGCTTGAAAGACCTTACCGTATTTTGAACTAGAAAAGCACAAGGATTGTCCTATTATTTTATCTACCAATTTTTTTTAGATCGGTGTCATTTTAAACACAAATAGAGAATAAAGACTCATTTTTATTTGTAGGGTTACTGAAGGTATCAACTAAAATTGCATATAAATTTTGCTTGAAAGACCTTACCGTATTTTGAACTAGAAAAGCACAAGGAGTGTCCTATTATTTTATCTACCAATGTTTTTTTTTTTAGATCGGTGTCATTTTAAACACAAATAGAGAATAAAGACTCATTTTTATTTGTAGGGTTACTGAAAGTATTGAAGCACAATAGAATATATTAAGTGCTTTCTATTTTATCACAACACGACTAGTTTCAACTCTTCAAGAGCCATTTTCATTTCTATGAACTGCAAAACATTACTGAAAATGGGGTTGTCTAAATAAAATTAAATCAAGTTCATTAATTAATTTCTATTTAATTTACCTACCTAATCATATTATGGATACTTATCATATGAACATGAACTAGCATTAATTAAATGTTGTTTATTTACACTTGAAAATGGCTCTTGAAGGGTTGAAACTATAGTGAGGTCTACGTTATAATGGCAGTGGATGAAGATAGAAGAACAGCGTTGTTTGTTCTCTGCCTTAATTAATCATATTTCTACATTAGTCAAAAACAGATTTGGGATTGTTGCGGAGCTAGAAAAGAATAGTACTACCTGCTTTGTCGAATTATAGACAAGGATAGCAACATCAAAATTAATCAAATACTGTCATTATAACGTGGACCTCACTATAGTTGTGTTATAATAAAATAGAAGGGCATTTGATTTAAATTCTATTGTGTTTCAATAATTTCAGTAAACCTGAAAATAAAAGTGAGTCTTTATTATCTATTTGTAAAATAAAAGGGTACTTGATGTATTCTATTGTGTTTCAGAAAATAAAGAATATTCATGAAGCTGAGTCTTAAGAAGATGGAAAAGAAGGCTCAACACTAACCGCCAATTTCTTGAATTGAAAAAAATATATATATTTAACAGGCTGATAAATATATATATATTTATAAATATATATATTTAAGGCTGATAAAAAATTTTCTAATCATTGCGGAAAAGAAAAGAAAATATCAGCCCCTGTGAGCTGAGTTGAAAAATGTGTATAATTTTTTAAGACAGGTGATAGATAATCCCTGTAGTTTGTCTGCCAATGGGCTTGTTACAAAGCAGTAGACACTTGCAAAGGAGCGGCTGCAACTGGCAAACGAGAATGATGCAAAAGATCAACCTTTAATTTAAAGTAAATATGTTAAGTAGATACTTTTTTCTTATAGTCTTGGGATCAGCCCTGGCTACTTAGTAATGGAGAAAGTTGATAGAAACAATAATACTATAGTAAAAATAAGATATAATTAGTAATGGATAAAGTTGATAGAAACAATAATACTATAGTAAAATTAAGATATAATTTCCACTTCTAACAATTAACACAAAAATTTATATTGAGATGTTTCTTTAAAAATGAACGTTTTATGTTCAATGTCCACTTCCAATTAACTCATTCTTGTTTTTATTAATACTCATATTTCAAAATCTCTCATAATTTTTATTTTGAGCTGCCCTTATAATGATTTCCAACTCATATTGACAATCAATATCTATTCACTTATGACTAGTTTAAATTCTTCGATTTCCGATGGTGAAAAGTAAATATATTACTTATTTTTCTAAATGATTTTATGATTTGAATTATGATTTATCAATTTGGTTATAATTTTTCCTACTGAACAGTTCTATTGGTAAATCTATCATGAAAGTCAAATAAGCTGAAGGTAATTCGCATGATTAATTCTAGATAATTCATTAATAGATTGCAAAATATTGACATCAAGTCATTCTCTATCATAAGTACATTTCAAATAAAACAAATATAACAATTTCCAACTCTTATCAACAAGCAATATCTATTCACTAGTCACTAGTGAATACTTATACTCATTAGTAAACAATTAGATAAAGCAATCATCATATTATTGACTAACATTCAGCTTATTCTCATGGAAGATAATGCAGTTTCTGGAATTGATTATAATTATTGTTGGAATATTGAGAAATATATGTTGCAGAAGCAGCTCAGTTTTGAAAAATATTGAGAAACATGAGCTATGGTCTTTATTTGGTTAGATAGATACGAGTAGATAGACAATTGCCTTTATGTATCACACTTTAAAATATTACAAGTGTCGTGAGCGAAGTTGATGCAATTAGAGCCCCATCTTCCACTTGACCCGAAATTGATTTTGGTAATACACTTACCATTAATTAGTTATGGGAGAGTAAAGAGTAAAGTAATGCAAGTTTCAAGTAATGAGCCGACTTCATTGTAATAGATAAAGAAGTTCGGAATGAAGTTGCGGACTACGGTGACCTACTTGAAGCAAGAAATCATCACCCATCTTATTAACCACGGATGAGTAACGTGGGCATATAAGTATTAGCTCGTATAAAAGATAGTAGATTTATGTTAGAATCTAAGGAAAAATGACCAAAATTTAAAATAAAGATTGGAAGATAACATTTAGTTCTTCCGATGTGTTTTGTTCCACTTTCAATTTTACACTTATGAAATTTATGATTACTCACTTCTTATTCCACTATCAGAAACCAAGATGAAAGGATACTTGGCTGACAAATAGCCCGGTTGCATGTTATTTATTTTTGGGTTGACTCCGACGTCAGCTCCTCCTGTGAAATAAACGATTACTCTCAATTAATACTTTTTAATGGAACCTCCTAAATGTTATTCAACTTGAAACATTAAGTACTTGGTTGGTACCAAAGCCAGTTGCCCAATATATTTATTTAGGAAAGCTATATTACCAACTGGAAGACTTGTCTCTTGATTCACTCTTCATGTACAATCACTCACGCCTAACAATCAACTCTATAAAAGGCATCCTATTTCAATTTATTTTGGGTGAAATGAGGTGACGCAATAGTTTTCAATGTGAAAAAACAATCTAAAATGAAGCAAGATTCAGTTCTAGAAATATCAATAGCATAATTGAAACAAAACTTTTTAAATTTATCTATACAAAGGTAGAACAAAACTTGATCTTTCTATTCTATCTATACATCTACTAACTACAATCTTTTGTGAAGTTGGGATAAAAATAAGAAACAATTTTGAAGATGTATATTTCCACCTATATCAAATTACACAGAATATGTTAGAGTATAACCTTATTATCAAATAATACAATTGAGTAAAAAATGTGAGTACAGTATATGAATGAATTAACAAAATTAAACTTTCAACTTACCAATGAATAGCTGAGTATCAACCTGAGGATACTTCTCCATCAAACGTTTTACAGGCATTATGGCTGGATCATTCTTATCTTCTATACAAAATAATATTTCATACTGTAAAAAATCAAATATTTCACACGTAATTAATCTATAGAAAATACAGTTTGCAATCAAAATGTTCAGTTACGTGATATGTAGGATTTTATTTTGTCTTTTTTCATTAGAGCTACTTTTGAATATAAATCTGAGTATCCTTTTTGAATTATTTCGTCACGACATGTTTCGGCTACTAATGCCATTTTCAAGTGATTGGAGAATAAATAAATACTAATGCAAGATTCTCATTTTTGATCATATGTTAGTATATTCATATGATTTTTTTATATACTAGGACTGTAAATTTTGGATTTAAATTTGCATGATTCTATCAAAAATGGGGTTATTGATTTCTAATTGAATTAGATTTATTATTTTATCTCTGTTTAATTTTGCCACCGCATAAATGTGAAATTCTACTTTAACATTCAGTTTTCCAATTTTATTACCATAATTTAGTATTTTCATATTGGAATTCATATCTGTGAAATTATGGCCGGAATCTATCAAGTGTTCAGCAAATGCCGACTTTTGTGTATTATTTTTAGATTTTAGTGCTTGAATGTGCTCTTATATGGAAACCTTATATGGAAATATCTACCCGTTTGTCCGATATAAAATTTGTTGCAATCACTAAATTTAAGTTCATAGATTCCAGATTATTTTTTCAACTTATCTTGCTGCACACTTAAATTTGATTTCTTTTTTATCAGTTGGAATGCATTATTTGTGGTCCTATAACCTAAAATGAATTTGTTTTTTGTGAAGGTCTTTCTTATAGCTCTATTACATATTGTGTTAGATGGAACACAAATACATTGTTTATTTCCTACATTTTCTTGATTATTTTGAAATCTATTCTGTATTACTTTTTCTTTTTGTTTGTAAATCATTCTATCAATAGTTTTAGTATTATATCCACTTTGTTCCTGCATATATTTTATTATCTTCTTCTTTTTCTACAATTATCTTTTGACATAGGAATATTAGCCAGAATATCATTGAATTAGAAGTTGAAATTTGTTGTTGCCAAGGATGATTTGAATTTCTAGGAATTATACAATCTGTGTGTGTAGATTGACTGCAAATGCTAAAATCATGTTTGTTATAATTCATACTAATCATTAAATCAAGAAAATTTATTTCCTGTTCTTGAGCTTCCATCGTAAATTTTACAGAAGGTGATATTGAATTTGAATATAATTCAAAATCTTCATTATTATACAGACATATTATATCATCGACATAACTGTGCCAATAAATAATATTTTTCTTTAGACGAATATTATTATTATTCATTTTAGAAGTTTATTTTAGACAACTTATTTGAACAAATATTAAGCGAGATATGGCAGATTTAGTGATAGGTGACCACTGAAGGTTTGTTGCAGTGCACACCAAGACATGCTGATAAAGTCGCCTGAATAATCCAACAAACTCCATTTGCATAGCATGTTATTAGTAAGGGATTTTAGTTTATTTCGAACAAAAATCAATAATATAATGTTACATAGCTCTATAGATTGGTGAATTTATACATAATTGAAAAATAATTGAGTGAATTTGTAAACTGTAGAATTTGTAGACAGGTTTGAGGTTTTCAATTCCAGGGAAGTAGGTGGTACAGAGCTTTGGAGTTTGCGAATTTTTTGTGGTTGGATTAGTGCCAGTTTTGGAGGAGATTTGTTTCTGTAACAACCTTTCTGGATAGTTACATTTCAGGAGGGATTGGTGGAGTTTTTTGAGGTACTGGTCAAGGTGGTGGGGATCACTGCAAATTTTTTGGCCTCGGATTGAGAGGGAACGTGGGAGGGATCTTTTGATGTGGAAGGGATGGCAACTCTCAAAGTGTGGGAACTGTTGAGTGTGGGTTGATTTGGTGAAAGTATTGGTGGATAAGGTATTTGAGTTGGAAAGGATCTGAATCCTCCATCAACTTCCTAGATGTCAATGTAATCCTTTCCAACTCCAATACCTTATTATACCTTAATTTTACTTCTTTTCTGTCTCACTGAACTCAATGATGTGATCAAATTTTCTTATGCCAGAAGTAGCATTTTCTTATGAAAATTTGTTACACAAATGATATGAAAGTTTGTTATTTGTGTTTGTGGCATCTGGCAATAGAATTTATTCTTTTTCTTATGTTGGAGTTATCAAATTAGGTTTTATCTATTTCTATGGATTCAAATCGTAAAAAGTAGCAAACTAGATTGCTTTTTATAAAATTAATGTACTCGTGAGACAAAATTAATCATCTAATAACAAAGTTTTCCTAAATTCGGTTAAAATTTACTACATGTAAATCCCATCATCAACCTGAATTTACATTCAAGCAACACAAAGAATATTCTATGGAATGACTGTCAACTCATTGTGTGTGTTTACAATGTATTTTTGATCACGCTTGGCAAAACTACAATGATTACAATGGCAATCAATCAAATTGTGAAATTTTGAATTTATTACCATAATTCAGTCAAATTATTATGTTGTTTCAATCACATAAAGTAGGCTAAATATTCCTCATCCAACCTTACCATGACATTGTACAGAAAGATTATATCCTGAATTCATGACTGTAAAATGTGAAATAATTGCATGAATTGAAATTTACAGTGAAATTCAAATACTTTCTCCAAGCTAAAAAAAAACAGAGTTTGCTATCGGTAGGACTATTATTATTATCTATGAATATTAATGAATAATTTGATTGGAATGTGAGTAAGTGTATTCAAATGTGAGTATGGGTATGAATAATTATACTTGATAAGTATAATAATAACAACAAATATTTTATTTATTTATTCGTGGACAGAATCACAAATCATAAAAATATGATTAGGAAGGAACAACAGGCTTGGCCCAAATCTATACCATTCCCAAATTTTGATAAATTTGTACCATATAATTTTTTATATGTACCAAGTATAAATAAATGTAAAATTGTCGGCCAGTTTGGTCTAGTGGTTTGGACCATAACAGCCTACAGTATGCTGTCACTACCTGGTCGTGGTTTAGTGTTAGGTATGGACTTACACTAGAGCCTCCAGCCGATAAACAGCTGGACGCTAACAATAAAATTGAAGTAATAGTCAGAATTGTTCAAGAAATTTCAACTTACCAAAGGATAATTCATTGTAAAAAATGTTTCAAGGTTACTAGAAAGATTAGGATCAACTCCCATCAGTGGTTTCAAAATTGTTACCCCAGGATATGGTGTTTCGTTTGGTAGGGCATTTGTCTTCTTATTAAGTTTGCATTTACTGGAAATAGAATAAAATAATTATTATATATGTTAAATGACAGCGAAATAAAAAATGAAGATGGTAATTTTTCAAAAACATTTTCTCTCTTTTGCAGGCCGAATGTAGAATAGCAACCTTTAGCTGGAGTGAAAAATCGTATTAAGCACTCAAGTTTAATAATATCTTCTCAGTTATTTGATTCCTCAATATAATTATGATAACATATAATGCAGAACATTTAGAAAAATGTAAGATATTCTGCTGTCGAACAATCAAAAAATGCTGTATCTAGGGTTTATACATTCAATTAACGTAATATTCATTTATTCCAAACATCTACACAATAAGAATATATAAATTGATAAAAAACGAGTGACCCATGGGTTGGAGAACTCGCTCATGAACTGTAGTATAGTAATCTTTGAAACCCCCAACTTTTATATTTATACAGAGTTGGTAAAAATTATTAACAGCTATTTTTTTTTTTTACAAGAATAATTTACAGTAGATTTTATTGGGGATCCTATAGCCTACTTGAAATGAAAACTTTCTCTTCAGTAATTACTCTGTCGCTTCAGCATCTTTGACTCTCATATGAATCAAAATTCATTTTTCCAATGAGAAGTTGGGTATGTGATACATGATTTCCATACAGAGTTCCAAGAGAAAATGAATCACGAAAACCTCACATTGATATCTCAACCCGTATCAATTTGTTGATGTAGAAGTTGTAAATTATGTTGTATATTGACCAGCTGAAATCAAGTCAGTGTGATAGCTCCCAAATAGCCTCAGCTGATGTTATGTGTCAAATACGTGTTCAAAATTTGAAGCTCATTGATAAATTCTTTCGAAAGTTATTCTAGAATATAGAAATTGGCCATTTTTTTGTGTATTGGGATATGGGCTTAAGTAAACTCAACAATAAATTTTCAATTTTTCGGCCGAACCTGACTTATGATGCATGATTTTGGAACGCCTTGACGAGCCGAGAAGAATGAAGTACGATGAGATCTGAGCATTGCGTCAAAAGTTGTGTTTGAAATTTTGATTTTTGATGTGTCCATATGCGCGCCTCTCCACTAGGAAATACTGAAATGAAGTGCATCTAACGGGTGATTCTCATAGAACATAATCTATTGAACTTATATCATTGTGTGAATGATCAATGGGAGGACAATGATAGTTGGTGATGATAATTGAAGCTGGAAATAAGGTGTTTTCACAATACAAGGAGCATTGTTGTCAGGTGTACCTGGAAATCTATATGAGATAGAGCGCTCTACCTGATCTCAGATTGTAGAGCACAAAAATACGCCCAGAGGGATTTTGAATTATACAACTAAATGGTAACAATCTGAAGATATTGTTGATCAAAAACTAAAATTCATCAGAATTGATTTTTTTCTTTGAAATTTTACTGATTTTTGAAAAATTATAACTCAGTACTCATTGGAAATAGAGTTCCGAATAATCTCATTTTATTGAGAATTTTATAATCTAAAAAAAAGCGAGAGCAAATTTTTCTGTCCGATTACTGGATTTGGCAGAAATAGCTGAAAACTGGAAAATGAACCGAAAATACGAGGGTTTTGGGCCACTCTGTATTAGCACAAGGAAATTTTGCATGAAGAAATTGGTTCTGGACTTCTCTCATGTATACAAACAATATATTAAAAAATCAGAACTTCAATATAAATTGCAAGCACCAATGATTTATAGTTCAATTCAATTCAATTTATTTCACCAAAACACAGAAAAAAGTACAAAGATGTGACAAAAAAAACAATAATTATTATTCTAAATATCTATATCAACTATCTGTAAAATACGGCTGGAGGTGAAGAGCTACTGGCATAAGTGAAACACTTGTTCGCCAGTAGGAGTACAGACCTAACTGTTTCTAAATCTTTAGCTAATAATTTAAAATAGAATCTTTTTATTCAGACAATGGTAAGTATATTATTAAAATAAACGCTATCAATTGTGAATTAATCCTGACAATAATGAATATAGTTTTAATAGCTGAAAAAAATGTTGAACTCATAAAATATTAAGATGGAAGTGCTAGTTGTGAAGTATCCAGTTTTTAATATTATTTATTGGAACAAACTTAATAGGTACACCTATGAGCTCGACTGAACTGTAGTGACTGAGCTAAGGGAAGAACGTTTTTTAAGGTGAGAGATTTGGTATTTCTCTTTTTTTTTCGATGAGTTGGCTATCAGCCACGGCAGAGGTCGGTCGACTTTAGTTACTGTCTCTTATCACTTTATCTACTAGTTGTTGAAATTCTTGTGATGTTGAAATTCTAGAGATGTTGAAATTGAAATTCGTGTTAAAATTCTAACCTATTTGTGACGGTTTGTTTTGTTGTGAAAGTTATAATTACTGGTGATTTACTGAACGTTTAAACGAATGCAAAATACGGTTGATAAATATTTTGCATCATCGAGCAGTAAAAGAGAGAAACGTGTTCTCAGTTCGCCGGACGGTGAGAAGCAGGAGAAAAAACGTGCTACAGTTTCTTCGTCAGGTGTTAATTCATCATAGAGTGCTCTTCCACGCATGGATCAACAATTAGAAAACATGGGATCTGTACTTAGCAAGTTGCTTGATGAGAAACTGTGTTCGTTGACTACAAAATCAGATTTAAAGGGCATAATGCAGTGCTTCGAGGAGCTCAACGCAGAAAACAAAAAGATCAAGGACGAACTGCGATCGCTAAAAGAAGTAAATTATAAACTGTTAAGAAGTGTGAATAACTTAGAGGATCGGTCCAGACGAAATAACTTGATTTTTAAGGGACTTAAGTACAGAAAATAAAAGAGATGTTTCATTTGGACTTTGAAAAGTGTTTCAAGAAAATTGTGGATGGAGGGAGAGCGTTAGTAGTGCATCGAGACGGAACTGACACGGACATTGTATCTAATAAATAGGATAGTGTTGTCTGCCAGGGTTTTGAGGACAGATTTTCCAACGTAAGACATAATAATGATTGTTCTAATTATAAATTGTTAGGCTACAATGTAGCATGTCTGAAAGTAAGGTGCATGATTATGATTTTATAAGATTTATTAAGAGCTATGATATTTTTTGTTTGTGAGAAACTTTTTTAGAAGAATCGGATAGTGAATTAATTGTGAATGTATTCTCCGAATACGATATGCGTTTTATGCCGGCCTTGAGAGCGAGTAATGGAGGTAGAGCTAGCGGGGGAACGTTGCTGGGGTACAGTAAGAAAAAATTACAGAAAAAGGCGAGGTTTGAGGTTGTGGGCGATACAAACGTACTATCAGTCAACTTTGATGGGGTATATTCATATGTAGTTCCAGTATATTTGAATAGTTCACAGGATAGATGGGATGGGGACTTGTTAAAATTGTGGGATTTGCTGGAGGAAAGTGCGCTAGATAAGAATTCTACTAGGCGATTTTAACTGTAGGGTAGGAAATTGTCAAATAATTCCTAATGAGTTAACAGGACATGGGGTGAGAGTTAACAACAGCAGGGAATCAAAGGATGTTATAGTGAATAGAAGGGGTAGAACAGTTTTAGATCTGTGCGAAAGACATGATCTGGTAATAGTAAATGGTAGAACAGAGAGTGACGTCAAAGGGGAATTAACATTTGTTAACAGCATGGGAGCATCTGTGATCGATCTTTGATGTGTATCTGGAAAAATGTTAAACCTAATAGATGACTTCAAAGTGGATTCAGTTATATTTTCAGATCATTTTCCCATCGAACTACAAATTACCAGTTCTGAGTTGCAAGAGGGTGAAGCTTATCTGCCTCTTCTACCGAGATACAGGTGGATAGAGGGTGAAAAAGAAATTTATAAAAGACGTGTGAGAAGGAAATTACAGGATTTAGTAATCGATGTTAATAACTCTGAAGCTGGGACCGCGCAAGTTTTGAACGAGATAAAAAGAGGTTTAAATGGAATGCATCATAGAAGTGGAATGAAGCGCGAATTGAAACAAGTGTGGTATGACTGGGAGTGTGAAAGAGCACGAGTACCTAGTTTTAAGAATCTTAAATTATTCAGGAGAACCAATGCTTGTTGTGTTGAAGATGTATATTTACAGGCCAAGAATGAATATATGAATTTGTGCCGAAATAAGAAAAAGAGCTATTTTCAGAATATGTGCAATAAATTAGTGAACATTAGAGACTCCAAAACATTTTGGGATACAGTAAAAATGTTTAAAAGCAACAAACGAGTAATAAATAGAATAATAAATGCAGAGGACTGGATTGAACATTTTAAGAATCTTTTCACCCCAAATAAATCTGCAATGTCAGTAGATTATGCAATTCCGTTTAGAAGAGATGATATATTGGATGGTTTAATAGAAATATCAGAGATTGAGAGTGCGCTTAGAAGATTGAAAGATAACAAGGCACCGGGTACAGATGGTCTTCCAATTGAATTTTTCAAAAATATGCCAGTTGAATTAATAGATAAATTGTGCTATTTATTTGATCACGTTTTGCGGAATGCAGATGTACCATTCAACTTTACAGAGACAGTAATATTCCCGATCCATAAAAACGGTGACACGTCAAATGTACAAGATTACAGAGGTATATCATTTGTTAATGCTTTTTCGAAATGGTTTGCAACAATTTTACTGGCAAGACTCGAAAAGTGGGTGCATATGAATAATGTTCTGTGTGAATACCAGGCTGGTTTCAGAAAGGGGTACTCCACAGTGGATAATGTATTTAACCTCTCGTGTATCATTAGCTTGAAATTGCAAAGGAAAGGTGGTAAAGTTTACTGTTTCTTTGTGGATTTGAGAGCCGCATTCGATAAAGTTGATAGAAATGCACTCATCCATAAACTGTACGATTTAGGGCTATCCAATCAGTTTCATCAAAATAATCCACCAATTGTACAAGTCTACCAAAGCTAGCATATGGTGTGGTACGAAGATGACCAGCTATTTTGAGACATTAAGCGGCTTAAAGCAAGGATGTATCTTATCACCAATTCTATTTTCTCTGTTAGTGAATGATTTATGTGAAAATATGGATGAGGGAGTTTGGATGGACGA
Source organism: Nilaparvata lugens (assembly GCF_014356525.2). Classification (NCBI taxonomy): domain Eukaryota; kingdom Metazoa; phylum Arthropoda; class Insecta; order Hemiptera; family Delphacidae; genus Nilaparvata; species Nilaparvata lugens. Next base: position 71,982,196 of record NC_052518.1, on the reverse strand, counting down.
ACTTATTAATGTGAAGGCCCTGCTATACGCCGACGACCTTGTCTTGTTTGCCACAACGCCAAAAGCTTTACAACGCATGATAGATAATTTGAGTGAATACTGCGACAGATGGGGGTTGGAGATCAATACTGATAAGTCTAAGATTATGGTTTTCAGGAGAGGAGGTCACTTGGCTAGCTATGAGAAATGATTTTTGAATGAGAATAGAATTGAAGTGGTTAATAGGTATAAGTACTTGGGCTCATGCCGAAGATGTCATTTGCTGAGCATGTGAAAGAACGCGTATCTGTGGCTAAGTTTGCAATAAATGGGGTCTGGAGAAGTTTCATAGCGAAAAATGAAATTGGAATAGAAGCGAAGTGGAAGGTGTATGAAGCAGTAATGAAGGCGGTGGCGGTCTATGGAGCACAAGAGTATGGGGATACAAGTATTGCGACATACTCGAATCATTACCTATATTTTTCGTTAAGAAGATGTTATCATTGCCAAGATCCACACCCAACTATATATTGCAGTTGGAGCTCGACATGGAACCAGCATCTCTAAATGTTTTAAGAATGCATGTTGAATATAATGCCGTTCAAGGCATTGAATATGGTACGGAATAGACTGCCTAGAAAGCTAGCGGAGAAAATAATAGAGAATAGGACATCTTGGTTTAAGGAATGGATACGTTGGGATGAGAAATATGGATGTAGGTTGGCGGGACGTGCAATAGACAGGAATGAATGGAAACGAGAGCTCGAATTGTTGTGTGAGAGAATGAAAGAGGAAAATGTTATGTCTAGCTTACAAAGAGCAACTTCTGCGCAATTTCATAGCCTATATATCCTACTGGACAAGGAAAAATGAAGAAACTATCTGAAACTGAATTTTGATAAAAAGATGATGGGCTGCATACTCAAGGCACGTGGCGCGCTGTTAAATTTGAACTTTGGTAGTGGTAGGGAAGAGGCACAATGGCAATGCTCTATGTGTAATTTGAGACAAAGAGAGGACATAAAGCATTTCCTAGGGGTTTGTCCAGTTCTAGTGGGGGTACGGAAAATGTATCTGGGCAAAAACATACTAACAGATTCAGAGATGATAGAATGGTTAAATGGAAAAGATTGGAGTATGCTAGCGCGGTATGTGGAAAGGGCAGCTTCTGTTAGAAATGAGTTAATAAGGGAGTTCAATTATTGAAATATGTAGTCGTGGAGCAAGTAGAATTGTATTTATTTTTCGGTTAAAAGTAAGTTATGATTTTTCTGAGAAAGTTAATAGATTATTTTTGTTCTGTTTAATCATTTAATTGCATGTGTGTAAATTGTTGCATTATTTTGAAATTTTTAGTAGATGGAAATGAAATGTATACAGTATAATTATGAAATGATAGCATGATACCGACTCCTGGCAGACAACCTTTCGGGTTATGTCAAAACTTTTGTCTTGTGTTACATTTCTGATATACATTCTCTTGTAGTGTATGGTTTTATTGTTTTATTATGTAACTAAAGGCATTTTCAATTCAATTCAATATTGATTTTTCCCCTCTATCAATGCATTACATTATAAAATAAATACAGGACGCGAACTCACAGCCTCCTTCATTCCCTGGGATTTCTTGGCCTTCGCAAGAAATGAAATCAATGGCCTACTAAGTTTAGTTAATATTTTTCTTTTTATCTTTTATTTCTTAATTAATTATTATTTATTATTTTACTATTATTTGAGTTCGTATTTAATCAATTATTATCATTATTCTATTTTGAAGCTTATCTTTTATTTTATAATTATTCTATATTGTGACTGCTTGTGTTGTCTATGGAACTCTCCTCCACACGCAGACGTTTAGTCTTTGTGGAGGAATTCCGTAATATTGAGTTTTTCACTGTAAATACTTGAAGGAATAAAAAATATTTGAGTTTGAATTATAGTTAATGTTTTCCTCTTCAACCTACATGATTGGCCTCCCCCTCCTCCTTCTTCATAGCCTCTTTAATTCGTACTCTCCATTATTCGTGGTGAATGCTTGGACCCGTCAACTACGAATTATACAGGTTCTACAGTACCTTTTTGCTTACATGATAGGACATACATCATAACTCTGCTACTGCTTCTAAAAATGTTGGAACAGATTATATGACTTTGATATTATCCAATCTCAATTTTCTAATTTATGATCATTTTTCACATTTTGATCTGATAAAACACATTATCTACAGATTACATAATACTATTAATATGAGAAAACTCATTCTTGAGCCGCGTTCACAAAAAATTTATCAACAAAATATTAATAACTTAATCCTTATAGATTCTATTAGATTGAACGGAACTTGACAAACACATGATCATGTGTAGGCCTATAAGTTGAGTTCAATAGAATATAATCTATAAGGATTAAGTTATTAACATTTTGTTAATAACTTTTGTGTAAACGCAGCTTTAGTGACATAAAAATAGGCAGCCTAAATGAGTGATAAAACTTAATTTTACAATATTTATAAATATATTTGAAATTCAATGTAAGTAATATAAATCAGGCCAAAAATTTAATTTTATAATCAAAAGCTGAAGTATTGAAGGGAATAGGGTGTGTATTTATTGAAAAATACCTGATACGTCCGTTCTCAAAACCATGACTCAAAAAGGTTAATCTACCCGTTGTAGTAAAAGGGTGTCAACCATAGCTATGAGATAGCCTATCAGCAATAATGAAGTTTTGTTTCACCAAGTTCAAAAAGGTTCAATTAGTTCATGATGGGAGAAATTGAGAGTAACTCATATCATTATTTTTAGAAAAGCGCTTCCTGAATATAATTATCGCATCATCAAACTACGGAAAGGACGGTAATCGGCCTTACATAAGGCTGAAAACATAACCTAATACGGTTACTGATACATTAATAACTGAATAGAAATCAAGGATGATAATGTAATATTCATATATCTTACCCATAAATAATGGCAGTGAGATGAATAAGCCATAATCCACACCAAAATACAAGAAAAAAAGCAGCGAATCCGCACAAAGTGTACAACACTGGGAACATTGTTTTGACTAATTCGGTTGTTTCAAATAGATTAATTTACTATTTATAACATTATTACTATCGAATTCACCAAATAGATGCCTAGGTTTTGTGTAATGCATCACTCTCATTGGAAAACAAACAGTATCAACTCATGATAAGGAAATAATCATTCAACATTATAATTATAACTATATTGTTACAATAATTACACATGACAGGACTCATAGAGAAGTAAAGTCAGAGTATACAGAGATACAGTATGGAAACTTGGCTACTACCCTGACGTAAAACTTAGACTAGTTATAGAATAGACAAGGCTCATTGTATATTCATACTGAATGTAGATGAAGCCAACATCTACTGCCAAATCCACCCATCTTGACGTCACAACAGTGACGTCACGCATAATAAAGAAATATTATAGAAAACTTTTTTGAGTTTGTTGTGTAAATGTTTGTGGTGTTTAACTTACATTGTTGTTGAACAATACATTGTTGTTAGCTTGGTTGTGACGTCAAAATGGGTGGATTTGGCAGTAGATGTTGGCTTCAGAGGCTAGACTTCCCAACGTGTCTATTCTATAACTGGTCTAAGACGCAAACTGACGCAATAGAATAGACACGGCCCATTGTATAATTCTTCGACCATTAATATAATAGACACGACTTGAGCGTAGTCGCTGAAGCAAACATGAATTGGGTGTGTGACGTCACATGAGAGAGCCTTCGAACTACACGCCATAATCAGCCTATGCTAAATGAGCACTTTCATAGCTTCTGAATCAGAATTTGAACTGATTTATTATTCTATTTGAAAAATTAATTATGGAAGTTAATTTATCCATTATTTATTCATATAATTGCATATGTAAAGCCTATGTTTATATTGCCTAGTAAACGTATTTAAACAGATTATGTTGTATTGAGATTTATTTCAGGGCTTTATCAAGCCGATAATAACTTGCTTCTTGAATCTATGAACAAGTATGAATAGACTTATTGAAAATTCAGGAATTATTGTATGTTATGCACACAATCAATAACATAATCTTGAGCCTGTTCAAAAGAATAATATTGACATTGAGTTTGAATTCTCGACCTAGACACAACAGATTTTCTTATCACACATAGAAACACAATAAAATTATGATGGTAAAAAACTGGAATACAAGGATTAGGGATTGGATGATTTGAATGAACATATCAATATTGAAATGAAATATTATTACTACATTATATAATATCAATATAATATAATAATCATGATATAATTTCTTTGTAGAAAATATATTGGCAGTAACAATAATTTATTGCATTCTATGATTAATAGAGTAGTAGTTTACATATATGTTAACAGAAGAGTAGATGGAGAGCATGAAAAATTACTTAACAAAATTAAGTAGGTACATGTGGTAATATTAATAGTACTAATATATTCAGCTTCATTGAGCTGAAGGAACGCTTAATTCTACAACTTTGTCCATAGAACTTTTGTGAATTATTATTAAGTGCATTAATAAAGGCAGTGATCTGGCTATCTGCTATGATGAATAATATTTTCAAAACTAGAACACTACATATAATTATATTACAATCAGAATTAATATTAGGCCAGCAAAAAGTACATTCTTCATGAAGATTTAGATGAGTAAATGAAGAGCTTAAAAAACTAGACTACTTATAGAAATTAGGCACATAACATTAATAATACAAATCTATATGATAAGTGATAGAGGGAGCTCTTAATTCTAAAACTTCGTTTGGTATACAACTTTCGTAAATTATTAAGTGCATTAATAGAGGCAGTGATCTTTGCTATCTACTATTATGAATATTTTTTCAAAAATAAAACTACATAGGCCTTTTATATTACAAAAAGTACATTCTTCATGAAGATTTAGATGAGTAGATGAAGAGCTTAAAAAACTAGACTACTTATAGAAATTAGGCACATAATATTAATAATACAAATCTATATTATAAGTGATAGAGGGAGCTCTTAATTCTACAACTTTCGTGAATTATTAAGTGCAATTATTAGTCGCAGTGATCTTTGCTATCTACTATTATGAATAATTTTTTCAAAAAAAAACTCTACATATTATATCACAAAAAGTACATTCTTCATGAAGATTTAGATGAGTAGATGAAGAGCTTAAAAAAACTAGACTACTTATAGAAATTAGGTACATAATATTAATAATACTCATCTATATGATAAGTGATAGAGGGAGCTCTTAATTCTACAACTTCTGAGGCAGTGATCTTTGCTATCTACTATTATGAATAATTATTACAAAAATAAAACTCTACATATTACATTACAAAAAGTACATTCTTCATGAAGATGTATGTCCGGTTTGTCAGACTCTGGTTAGAGTATTCATTGGTTAACTAATCCACCAATGAAATAGGCCCGTGATAAAATTCTATTGGTGGTTAGTTAAATGAGGAATTAACTCGGAGAGTAATGAAGTGGGCAGTAGACTGTTAATCCAAGTAGGTACTCAACTAATAAGCAAATAACTAAATAAGAAATATAAGACAAATTTTACTGGTTCTTAACATTGACTTATTGAATGATAACTTGAGCCTAATTTGAAAAGAATGTAACTTAGATACGGTAATTACTTACCTGTGAAAAGAAATCCCACTTCCTTTTTTATCACTCTCTGTGCAGTTATATGCACAGCAACTTCTCACCATTTTTTTAAAGAAATCACCATCTGGTGATTGATTAAAATACAAAAATATGATAGCATGCCTATACCTACAAGAATATCCAGCCATTTTGCTCCTTCATGTGACGTCATACGGCTGTTTATGTTTGCTTCTGCCCAATGTATTGTGGAGGTATTGAGAAGCCGTGTCTATTATATTAATGGTCGAAGGTATAATTATTCCATTGATATAGAGACTAAGATTAAGAAGAGCGAAGTCCGCTATGATGCCACTGCGCTAGTGTAGCTACCAGAAATTTCGGGCAAGAAGTCGGGTATTTGTATTCGCTGTGTAGAAAAAGAGCCTTTTTCAAATGATAATATTTTTTTATTGAAGCAATAAAAATTATTCAAAGTATGGTAGTTTCATGCAGTGCTTATGGATGTACGAATCTGCATGCACCAGATAAAAATATTTCTTTTCATACATAAGTATTTTTATATTTTCATCGGTCATGTTTCATGCAGGCTAAGCCTAGTGCCAAATGATCGTTTCAAGGAATATTGTGCTTAGGTTGATTCATTATCATTATTTGCCAAGTAATAAAATATAAGTTTCGGTAATATTATATTATAATATTTTATTTCCATAGATTCAATATAGGTATCCATATTCCATTCAATTAATTTGTCTTATATTGTAATATTTTGTGAACTATGAAAATATTGTATGCTAAATTTGTATTATAAAAAATATTATTTGCTAAAATTGTCTATAAATTCTTCATCATTGCTATTGTTTTATTTTTCCCATTCTTATAATATGTAGTTATTTATTATCTTATATTTAATATAGGAGTATAGAGTATAGTTAGGTACCTACACTTAAGTTGCAAAACGAATGAGAAACAGTTTCACGAAATATTGTGATAACGGTTAATTTATTATTATTTGCCATCTAATAGAATACATGGTAATATTAGACCTAGCGATTTATAATTTTTGTTTTTTTTCCCATTCTTATATGTAGTTATTTATTATCTTATATTAACTATAGGAGTATAGAGTATAGTTAGGTAGGTACCTATACTTAAGTCGCAAAACGAATGAGAAACAGTTTCACGAAATATTGTAATAATGGTTAATTTATTATTATTTGCCGTCTAATAAGATATACAGTAATATTAGCGATCTATAATTTTTGTTTTATTTTTCCCGTTCTTATAATATGTAGTTATTTATTATCTTATATTAAATATAGGAGTACAGAGTATATTTTTAGGTACCTATACTTAAGTTGCAAAACGAATGGAAACAGTTTCACGAAATATTGTGATAACAGTTGATTTATTATTATTTGCCATCTAATAAAATATACAGTAATATTAGCGATCTATAATAAATGTTTTATTTTCCATATCCTAAATACATGGTAATAGGAAAATATTGTAAAAATGAGATTCATTTTCTAATAGAATGGATCAAAATCTGTAGTGAGGTAGGTTCACTAAATTAGATGTTTGGTCGAGTTAAAAATAATGTTCAATGAACAAATCATTTTGTATCATATGGTAATGGAAATGACGAAAAGTTGAAAAAAAAATTATATTGAAATCCATCAAGTATGTCGAAAGATATAACGCAATGAAAGTCGATGTTTTCCCATATAAGTCTGTCTGGGCGCCTGACTTCTTGCCCGATATTCAATGGCGACGAGAAATGAAGGAGGCATCATGCTTCCAAACGCTTGAAGGTATAGCTTAGTCATCTAACTATATAATTATATCAATGGTATATTCATACTGAAAGTCGATGAAGCCAGCATCTACTGCCGAATCCACCCATCTTGACGTCACAACAGGAACGTCACTCATCGTATAGAAATAATTACATTGTTGAACAATGCATTGTTGTTAAACATAGCTTGTTTTCCATAGCAGATTGTTATTCATCTATGTAATTATTATTTATGAACACAATATAACTTAACCGATATCGATTCTGCCCATAGCTAGAAATAACCTAAAAACACCATGAATCTGAAATAGACACAATCTGGGGTCGCCTGAATTGGGAATATCTGGAACTCAAAATATCTTGCAGCTGGCCGGAATTGGAAATATATGAAACTCCGAATATGTTGACAGGCGGAAATCCGAATATCGTGCAGGCCGGCGGAACTCAAAATATCTTGTCAGCTGGTGGAATTGAAAGTATGTGGAATTGGAAATATATCGAACTCACAGTATCGATCGTTATTAGCGAGACTGTGTAAATGTGTAATGAAACAAATTTATCGCAAGACAAATATGAAGGGTTCTATAGTGAGGTCCACGTTTTAATGACTATTAGATCAACTTTGGTTTTGCTATCCTTGTCTATCATTCGACAAAGCCGGTGGTATTATCCTTTTCTAGGTCCACAACAATGCCAATTATGTTTATGACAGTGTAGAAATATAATTAATTAATGCAGAGAATCGGCATCGCTATTCTTCTATCTTTATCCACTGCCATTATAACGTGGACCTCACTATATATAGACAAGGATAGCAAAACCAAAGTTGATCTAATAGTCATTAAAACGTGGACCTCACTATAGAACCCTTCATATTTGTCTTGCGATAAATTTGTTTCATTACACATTTACACAGTCTCGCTAATAACGATCGATACTGTGAGTTCGATATATTTCCAATTCCACATACTTTCAATTCCACCAGCTGACAAGATATTTTGAGTTCCGCCGGCCTGCACGATATTCGGATTTCCGCCTGTCAACATATTCGGAGTTTCATATATTTCCAATTCCGGCCAGCTGCAAGATATTTTGAGTTCCAGATATTCCCAATTCAGGCGACCCTGTCAATTCGAGAGATCGAGAGGCTAAAAGTTAAAACGGAGGTCATCCCTTTAGGCGTTTTGTCAACTACTTACTACAATGATGAAATCTCTAATTCGTGAATGTTGAATGATTGAATAATAATTCCTGAATTATTCTCACCAGCCTACTGCTATCAAAAATCTACAGCCCAATCTCGTATTTCTCTTATAACCATAATATTTTCTCATAACTCTAACCTATCCTAACCTAATCTGAATACCCCAATTTGGTTTTTTAGCTGTCAGTTTTCGTATGCATTGTGGGACTGTAGATTCTAGTTTGCTTATTTTAATTTTTATTCATGTGATGGAGATCTTGGTTCTTGTGCTGATGTGCTCTAGTCTGGTTGTTGTTGATGCTTTGTGATGAGAAGCATCATTTATTTATAATTTTGTTCATTTCTTTAGTTTTTTCGTGCAGCATGAAGATGCTGTAAGCTTGTAACTATTACATTTGATTATTCAATGAGACTGTAATAATGCCCGGTGTAATAGTGGAAAACTTGAGTGGCAAAAAACTAGCAACGCTTGTTGCCGTACTCCTTGTTTGTCAATTCTGTTGCTTTTTATTTGGTGGATTAATTGGTAAGTATTGGAAGAATCTAGGATATGACTATATTTTTCTGTTTTTCTTTTAGAACATTTATTTGTTACTGATCACGTTTGATAAACTTAAGTTATAATGATCCCATTCTAACCATTACAGGTTCTCTGTGCCTTTTACTTGAGGTTATTCCATGATTCATCTCAGACTCAGTCACTCAGTTGTTCTATCTTGGTCTAACGCAAGTTTGAACTTGATTTGAACTCACTGCTTTTATTAATTCGCTAACATTAGACATTAGAGTCATTCATTAATTTTGATTCGGAATTATTGTTTTATTGAAATATAAACCCACTGGTTTGCGGGTAAAGATTTACTTAAATTAGGGGCTGCACTTTAGTATATGGGACGCGGAATCTAGCATTGAGACCTACATAGATCGATAGAGGAGATCAACCATGTATAACTTTGTTGTCGATTTCCAAGGATCAGCTGAAAAAACATGGCGGAAAGTTAAAAATTTTTATATCAATTTTTATTTTCAATAATTTTTTTATGGCTAAAATATGTTTAAAACTAGTGCAATCTTATGTAAAATTTGACGAGGAATCTAATTTCAGGTTCGTAACTTCAGTAGTTTTTGAGATATTGCAAAAATGTGTGAAAAAGTGCAAATTTTTGGTTTAAAAGAGGTGAACCTGTTTGCATGGTGATTGATAGGTATTTTAAACTATTGGATTTAGTAGAATGAAAAATTCTAAAGAAAAAATGTCCAGTCACTTGATTACCTAAACTCAAAATTGTTCTAGATATTTGGGCAAATAAAAATATTGCAACTCCATTTTTTGCTACCTCGGAACTTAGGTTAGAAAAAGCTTAGATTGGGGAAAGCTTAGGTTAGGAGGAGTTTGGATCAGGAAAAGCTTAGGTTAGGGTAATCTTAGTTTAGGAAAAGCTTAGGTTGGGAAAAGCTTAGATTAGGAAAAGGTCTGGTTGGGAAAAAGCTTAGGTTAGGGGAAGCTGGGTCTGAGAAAAGCTCAGGTCAGGGAAAGATGGGTTAGGAAAACTTGCATTAAAAAGAGCTCAACTTAGGAAAAGCTTAGGTTAGGAAAAAACTTAGGTTAGGAAAAGCTTAGATTAGGGAAAGCATAGGTTAGGAAAGAGCTAAGGTTAGAAAAAGCTTAGGTTAGGGGAAGCTGGGTCTGGGGAAAGCTTGGGTTAGGAAAAGTTTGGATTAGAAAAAGCTCAAGTTAGGAGAAGCTTAGGTTAGGGGAAGCTGGGTCTAAGAAAAGCTTAGGTTGAGGAAAGCTTGGGTTGAGAAAACGTAGATAAGGAAAAGCTTAGGTTAGGAAAAAGTTGAGGTTGGGTAAAGCTTAGGTTAGGGGAAGCTGGGTTTGGGAAAAGCTTAGGTTGGGGAAAGCTTAGGTTGGGGAAAGCTTGGGTTAGGAAAAGCTCAGATTAGAAAAAGTTAAGGTTAGGGAAAGCATAGGTTAGGAAAGAGCTAAGGTTAGAAAAAGCTTAGGTTAGGGGAAGCTGGGTCTGGGGAAAGCTTGGGTTAGGAAAAGTTTGGATTAGAAAAAGCTCAAGTTAGGAGAAGCTTAGGTTAGGGGAAGCTGGGTCTAAGAAAAGCTTAGGTTGAGGAAAGCTTGGGTTGAGAAAACGTAGATAAGGAAAAGCTTAGGTTAGGAAAAAGTTGAGGTTGGGAAAAGCTTGGGTTGGGTAAAGCTTAGGTTAGGGGAAGCTGGGTTTGGGAAAAGCTTAGGTTGGGGAAAGCTTGGGTTAGGAAAAGCTCAGATTAGAAAAAGTTAAGGTTAGGAAAAGCTTAGGTTAGAGAAGGCTGGGTCTGGAATAAACGTAGGTTAGGAAAAGCTTAGGTTCGGGGAAGCTGGGTCTGAGAAAAGCTTAGGTTGGGGGAGCTTGGGTTAGTAAAACTTAGATTAGAAAAAGCTTAGGTTAGAAAAAATCTTAGGTTAAGAAAAGCTTAGGCTATGAAAAGCTTAGATTAGGAAAAATCTAAGGTTAGGAAAAGCTAAGATTGGGAAAAGCTTAGGTTAGGAAAAACTTAGGTTAGGGGAAGCTTAGGTTAGGAAAAGCTTAGATTAGGAAAAGCTTACATTGGGAAAAAGCGTAGGTTAGGAAAAGCTTGATTTGATTCAATTATTTTTACAATATTTTAAAGCTTCTGAATTGCATTGGAAGCTGAATAAAATGTGATCTCAATATCGGTCTGCACTATGCCTATGCAAACATATTGAACTCTTCTAAAGCTAAAATACTACATTTTCTTGTATTTTTTCCAAATATCTTAATAATCTATAAAATTTTCTAACCTCAAATCTATTTTAATGAATTCCCTGCAAAAATCCCAATGAGATTTAGCCAATTAAGTAGTCACTAAAAGTAGTAAAAAAAATTAAATTTGAGAATTGAAGAGTATTGAGTGTGCAATTTTTTTTATTTTCCCAAATATCTCGAACAATTTTGAGTTTAGGCTATCAAGTGACTGGACATTTTTTCTTTAGAATTTATCATTCTACTAAATCCAATAGTTTAAAATACCTATTAATCATCATGAAAACAAGTTAACCTTTTTTTAAAGCAAAAAATTGCATTTTTCTGCACATTTTTTGTAATATCTCAAAAACTACTGAAGTTACGAACCTGGAATTAGTTTCATTTGATTCCTCGTCAAACTTTACATAAGATTGCACTAGTTTTAAACATATTTTAGTCATAAAAAAATTATTGAAAATAAAAATTGATATAAAAATTTTGAACTTTCCGCCATGTTTTTTCAGCTAATCCTTGGAAATCGACAACAATGTTATACATGGTTGATCTCGTATTGATCTCCTCTATCGATCTATGTAGGTCTCAATGCTAGATTCCGCGGCCCATAAACTAAAGTGCCCCCATTATTTTACCAGTATCACAATATTACTACTATTCTTGCTGTCTACTTTGGTGGTGACACTCTGTAGATGTTGGAAAGTCATCTAACCTATTTCTTATTACCGACTCGTAAGCCTATAGAGCTTCTGTGGATATCACTCTGAAGAAAGAATTGAGCTAGATTCCCACACACCAGTTATTTATTTATTATATTTCCAACGGTATACACCAATTTCAAAAGAATACAATAGTAAGAAGATAGACAAAAAAAACAAGACAAATATAAATATGAGATAGGCTACATAACATAAAGTCAAATAAGTAACTTAGCAATCATTCAGAAGTATAACAACTAATAACAGTAATATGAATGAAATATACAAATATGCATTAGAAACTATTAGCGCAAATTCAACAACTTGAAGCAATTGCAAATAAAATATTTTTAGCAATAGCAAACACAGTAATTCAACAGCAGCAAGCGCAACAATAGAATAATAGCTATAACAATAATACAATAACACTAACACTGTAACAAAACACAGTCAACTAATACAAATGATAACAAAATAGGAAAAAATACCAAAAGTGCAATGAAACAAGCAAAAAAAAAGCTTTCAATACATTGGAACTCTTCAAAATAGAAAAGCTATAGACCCAGCTGTAAAGCCGCTCTCTTGAAAGCCATTGCAGACACACCAAAGAATTCTATCCCAGCTGCAGCAGCCTCACAGCCCGATCGCAATACCAATAGTATAGTCCACTGTTATAGGCATAGGCAGTAGTATGAAGGCGTCTGCGGAAAATGGTCCTGGAACAGTGACAGTGAAAGTCACCGACACAGTGAACATTTAATTTCCATGAGACTGTTCCCACTCAGCACGGTACATAGCGAGAATGAATAGTCGTATTTGAACTTATGCTAATAATCTTCTCTCTGGTGTGTGGGACCCAGTTGAAGGTATTATTTCACATCAGTGAATGTGTCCGGTACAATGAAAATATAATTTTCATTTGTTCTAATGAGACTATTCAAACCGCTTGGCCGGGCTGAGTGAGAATAGTACTTTAAGAACTCATTAAAAATTCACTGAGACGGACACGTTCGCTGATATAGGAATCCTACTGATACGTGGGAATCAACCTTTATACCGGAGAAATAATTCTACAAAATATGATGAATTTGACTGAAAATTAATCCGACTGGCTTATCTAATAATATAAAGTAGAGCGATACCTAGAAAGCTTCAACAGCTACCTAATCCAGATTCTCTTCAACTAATAGTAGAGGTAGATTCAATTAGTTCAATCAAGTCAACATCAAAATGAATTAATTATAAATTGCTTTTGTTTATGACATGGACATGGACATACCACTCGGGCATGTACAAAAGTGAACATGTTAAAAAAGAAAAAATTGCCATGTCAAGTAATTTGTAGTCTACATGTCAACAAAGTAAAATAAAAACATCATAATAAATAGTGTTACATGCATTGCAACTAACCAACTTAATTTATTAAGACTTGAGTTGATATTTACTGTCGAAATTGTGGCAAAGGTAACTTATTAGAACTTTTTTCTAACAATTTGGTTTAATTGAAATTGAATAATTCCATTCCAACTAAGTTATTCCACCAACAACAAAGAAATAGCTGTTTGTTAGTCGAACTGGTCACTGACGAGTCGGTAGAGGTTACTCGTCTATTGTTTGTTACTAAGATTGTGTACAGCATCACATCAATGACTCTCAGTACTGTAAGAATAATTATAAGTAAACATAGATTCCGTTTCTAATTTGTATTTCGGATCGATCAATATAGTGATATAGCAAAATGATTTAATTTTTGAAAATGAATTATTTATCATTTGTAGCACCTAAACCATCGATTGCCGATACCGTATTGGCCACGAAATGCCATGATTCTGGTAACAATTCTGATGCTTGGTTTTATGTGAGAGGTAAAGGAAAATGTAAATCTATCGATTTACATACATTCAACACCGAGGAACACATGATGTTGGCAAACCAAATAGTTTTCGCTTTTCAGGTATTTATAGCTTCCATTTTTCAAATCTGCTATTATTACTTCTTATTAAAAACTCTGTATCTTTTTCAAATCTAGTAGTTTATTTGCATTGTTCTAGTCAGTAGCACAATAATTGTTGAATTATTCATCTCCATATTCCCGAATATTCATTATAAAATATCTATATTTCATTCAACGAAGGTTTATAGAGGTAAATTGTGTGACAATTTTTAACCCCGCAGCTCTTTTAGGGTGTAACCTTATCATAACTTTGAACCCCTACACCCTGTGATGAAGAGGTGATGGTCTCAAGGTATCATTTCCTGGTTTTTCACATATATCTCGAAAACTATGCGTTTTGAGGACATGACCATCCTAAAAAAAACATTGAAGCTTGCAAAATTTTCTTCAAGTTTTATCTGTTAAATTTTGTTTATAGCTTGTGCAGTTTTCAAGATATCCGCTCTCGAACATTTTTTCAAAAAAATTGCAGAATAAATGCTTGATGATTGTTAAGTTATTTCGTTTGTGTTTTCACTTTTTTCTGTCAATACGAGTTATGATAGGTATTAGGTTATAGATTCTGTTCATATAAACCCTTGATGACTCAATTATATCGATTATGGAAAGTGATCCAATTACTACGCGACCCAGAAATAAGATTAATGAAATCTGTGTTTTTCCAAGTAACACAGTATTTGATGCACTATATTCAAGTTTTTCACAATGGATCTAGGAAATAGATCCATTGATTGCTACTATAATCGTTTCAACTGAAATTATACATTCTTTCGTGATGGGTTATTATCTTATTTCACTTATACTGGGCTTCATCTTGAATGTTTTACTGAGGGTGAATTTCACCAAATTCACGTTAACGTTTCGCTTAGTAATTTCCAGTTAACACTAAAGGACTCGCCACACCAAGCTCGCCAGTACCGCCGAGGTAGTACCGCTGGTGGTAGTTTTCTCGGCTGAGCACGCCACACCGAAAAACGTCCGCTAGCGGTAGTCTCCGAGTAGTGAGTCTAGTAGTGGGGGGTGAGACGTACTAGTGTGTTGTGTTGCAAGGAGGAGAGGTGCGCATGCGCTACCTCTTCGAATCGCCTGCCATGTATTCAGGTTGAGCGCGCCACACTGAGCTCGCTTTGTCCGCCATACTACCTCTCAGCGAACTTTTGTTGAATCGCCTAGCAAGCGGTCGTAGGTGGTAGTGCGCCGTACTACCGCCGCGGTAGCGAAGTCGGTGTGGCGCGCTCAACCTGAATACATGGCTAGCGATTTTTAAAACTTCGCTACCGCCGCGGTAGCGAGCTTGGTGTGGCGTGCCCTTAACTGATGACTTTAACGTAAGATTAAGGGCCGGTTTCCGAGCTCGGCATTTAGCTAAGTTCTAGACTTTAACTGGCTTTAAACTCTGCAGTCAGAAAATTGGCTTACAGTATTGTATTGTAATATTCATTACCGATACAAAATTTACCAATGAAAATAACCCAAGACCTTATTGGGGAGAACAGATTTATAAGCCCTTATTGTATAGAATGTCATAGAGAGTATTCTCCCCAATAAGGGCTTTCAACATACTTCCATAGTATATTAATTGAAAATGAAGTATCTTGATATAAAATTTGTTTTAATTAATTTAGCATAGAGAACATATTTTCAAAAGAATTGAACCATCTATATTTGAGCAGTGTTAACCAAATTTACAAGATATATGTGTAAAAACTTTGGATCTTCATATCTCAGAATGATAGTTTTGAGTTACAGCCCTTATTGCACCTACCGCCTCAATTTTAAAGAGAATTACAAGTCACATTTCACATCTTTATTGAACATAATAAATTACTGAGATTACCGGTACATCAATCCCTTATCTGGTTACTTTTTTTATTTATACTATTTCAAGTCTATCACAACTAATCCTAACTTTTTGGCTAACTGTCTGACTATCGTTTGTGAGGTAATTTGTTTCTTGTCAAGAAGATCTAATAGTCATTATATTTTGTAGTAGGCAATACAACGCTCGAGAAGTACTGACCAGAACTATTGTTAAGTTGCAAAAAAAAAAGATTTTACTCAACGATAATTCCTTTTGCCTACTACTTTTGCTAGTTTGCCGATGACATAGAAATTTTTTATAGTGGTAGAAATCCTCAGGATATTTACAATAAGGTAGTTCAGGACCTTGTGCTGCTGAGTGACTGGTGTTTTAAAAATAATATGGCATAACATGCTGGGGTGGAACCTTTAAAACGTTGATAAAACCAATTAGAACTACTCAAAATCACTTTATAAGAATAGTTCTGAAGAAACCAAGGCGTGAAAGCTCTTTTCCACTTTATAAAACAATTAGGGCCGGTTCCCGAGCTCGGGATTTAGCTAAGCTCTAGACTTCAACGGGCTTTAAACTCAAGTCAGAAAATTGGCTTTCCGAGTCAGAGCGTTAACGTAGTCGAGGACTTAAATAATAGACTCTGGAGTTTAGAGATCACGTTAGACCCTGGAGTTTATAATTTCACTTTCTGAGTGAAGGGCTTATATGTCCAGCACTTGAATTAGATTCTCGCCTCTTTCCGAGTCAAGGATTTATCAAAAATCCTTAAGTCCAGGACTTGAAACAGCGTGATTTTAAACCCTCGACTGGGGTAGGGGTTAAATTCAAGTTCTAGACTTAACTGAGCAAACACAATTTAGTTATTGTTTTGGAGTGCATAAAAAGCCAAATAGATGTCATAGAATACCTAAATTATTTGGATTAGTCCATCTAAATTCATAATTTATAGTTTGCAACTTCATTTTGGAATAAAATTGTATCAGAATTATGCGTAAAAAACTAACCTCATTTTACGACTGTGACATAACCTAAAAATGTTCAAGCAAAATAATACAAGGATTGCCTTGGAATTTATATTCCAATCTGAATGTTATTGATCAATGTCATATTCAACATATTAATAATAATATAACAATAATAAATTATTATTCCAGTTTTTTTTAAACAAATACGCTTTCAAACTCAATAGCCTAATGAAATTATTATTCCAAAATCACTGGTTAGGATTAATGATCAATAAAGTTAAATCAATTAAAAGAAATGAAATGTTTATTCATTCACCTTTCAAAGAGTGAAATTCTAATGAAATTATTATTCCAAAATCACTGGTTAGGATTAATGATCAATAAAGTTAAATCAATTAAAAGAAATGAAATGTTTATTCATTCACCTTTCAAAGGTTTTGCTTTGAATAGGCCTACTAAGAAATCGAAACGTATTTTTACAAAATAGTTTGGAGAGCATGCTCATTTGAATTATCCCGCTGCAATCAGCTGTTTTCGTTTTGCTATAATGCCAACAATACAACAGCAAAATATTGTGAATTCCCCTCATGTTTACTGTGTTAAAGTCCTGGACTCAAATAAGTCGAGAACTTGATAGACTCCGGAGTTTAGAAGATAAAATCGTGACTCAGAAAGTCAATTTAGACCCGAGAGCTTATTTTAGTCCTGGACTCTGTAAGTCCAGAACTTATAGATCCCGATCTCGGAAACAGGCCCTCAATGTCTTGCTGGTTCAGTATCTTTTTGTATTCAGGGTTCTGCGATTATTCTATGAAAAAAGTGGAAATACGGGTACAGATAACTTGATTTATAATACTAGACGAGCAGTTTCAAATTTTTTCAGATCTCAAAAAGTTAGTACAATGATTTTCAAAAATTCTTTTAGTTACTTGGGTACACAATATTTTATTAGTTTGCCAATAGATATCAGGAAATGTAATAATAAGAATAAACTTTTAAAGAAAATTAAAGCATGGCTATGGGTCCAAACGGCTGTTGATGTTCTAAGAATTAACCCGGTATGAAATTTTTGGTATTACTGTTTATTTAGAGTTGATTATGTTGATTAGAAATTCATGAATCCAGTTGTCTTTCAGTTTAGGTATTGTTTTGTATGCTGCTTTGTTTTTTTTTTGTTAATTGTATGTTTGTATATCATTGTGCTGTACGGAGATCTACTCATGTATGTCTTGTTTTATTTAATTTTTTGCTTCTTGCTGGTTATTATCTTGGCTTGTTGAGAATTGTGATTAAAGTTTACAGGATGCTACAGACGTCGTGCGCTAAAATGTCTGTAAAGTGATGAACTGAACTCCAAAAAAATTAATCTATGTCTTAACAATTTAGTAATTACAATTGAATACATTACTAACAATGACCACACAACTTGTCAAAGTGGTCATATAATTTCCAAAACTTGAAATGAATGTCAAGTGAAATTTATGATGGAAATAAAATTATTTATTGTTTATACTAAAAAATAAGAACTTCTACTGCCCCACGGATTCCTAGTGTAACTAAAACTTCATTAATATTGGTAGAGACGAATAGTAGTATACTGTATTCTGTACTGTATGTTGTATGTATTGTTTTTGTATCTTTATTTATTTTGCGTGTTCTTGTGTTGAATTGTATAAATTGATTGATTTTATTCGTAGTCAAAGATTTTGAAGAGGTGATAGGTCAATTTTATAAATTTAATTCAATTTTTTTCAATTCAATTTATTAATTGAGTAGAGATTATCCTACCGTACAAATTCTAGTAATTCATAATATTTATAGTGCAGTTCTTTTAGTTGTATAATTTAGTAAATTTAAATTTGGCTATATTGTTTTAATAATTTTTCTATAAATCGTTTTTTTGTAAATAATAGTTTTAGTTAGGGCTAATCAAATTTCAAAAGCTACAGGATGTCTTCAAGCCATTCTGTCAATGTTGGGTTGCCTAAAGCTAACAAAAGAAAAAAGGACCCAACATTCACGGACTGTGGGAAAACGCATTTAAGCAATCATATTGAGGATTAACATAATAATCAAATTTTTTATCGTAAAAGCCGCAAATGAATGATTGAAACATATAACCTCAACAAACTACTTTCAACATGACAGAACGCCGCCATTTTTTCTTAACGACAGATTACAGATGGTAACTGACCAAATTTCGCCGGTTAACTTTATAACGTCTCATTAGCTCAAACGGCGTGTGGTGAAATCCAGTTTTGTCATTTAAGGGATAACTAAAGTTTGCGCTTCCTCTAACGACAAGTTTAGTTCCTGGCGAAACCGGGCCTTAAGTTGGTCAATTTTGCCAGGGTTATTTTTTTAGATGCTTTCCCAGTTCTCAAAGAAAAATCTCAAGGGACAGGCACATCTTAGAATCTAGGAGGACATAGTACTCGTGAAATAATTATTGTGTTTCCCAAAGATCTCCTGTAACATCATCATTGTGATATTAGCCGTGTGCGCTGTTGCACCATCTTATTGGTGTCTCGTTCATCAACCTGTAACAACAGTATGATGATGATCTGTTAAAGTTCATCTGTTAAAAAAACGTTCATTTAAAAAGATTGGACAATTTTTTGCGTGTAGTTTCACATCAAACTCCGACTTTCAGCAAATGTGATGGGGTCTTTTGAGAGTTGAAGGTTTTTTGAGTCTAAAATGTTATTGTTCTGGCTGTTTAGATGAACTATGTTTTATTAGACTAGAAAACATTATTAAGGATGTGCAAAGGCTAAAAATAAACTTTTTACTCGTGATATTTTTCAAAGTTTTTTTGATTTTTATATCATCAAGCTATCAAAATGAAAAAGTTTTCTCAGGAAAACATTTTTTCCGATCATTACTTTCTGAGATATGAGCGACTGAATTTTGAATTTTAGGGACAGAACATTTCAAATTCGGTACGATATAAATCCATGAGATTTAAAGGATGGATTATTCATGGTATTGTTGATCTAGTGAAACAAAATTTTTCTGAACATATCAATTTTTGGAAAAGTTATTCAATTTACCAAAAATAACTCAACTAAAAGTTATTTTTAGTAAATTGAATAACTATCTTAAAAATTGATATTTTCAGAAAATTTTTGTTTTACTAGATCAACAATACCATGAAGAATTTATCCTCTAAATCTCATGGATTTATTTCTTACTGAATTTGAAATGTTCTGTCCCAAAAATTCAAACTTCAGCCGCTCATATCTCAAAAAGTAATGATCAGAAAAAAAATGTTTTTCTGAAAAAACTTTTTCATTTTGATAGCTTGATGATATAGAAATCAAAAAACTTTGAAAAATATCACGAGTAAAAAGTTTATTTTTAGCCTTTGCACAGCTGATAACTATTCTGATACACTTAAACACCTGATACTATCAAAAATAAAACTTGAAAATCATTAAACCAACAGTAACTCAGAGCCGGTTTCCAAGCTCGGGATTTAGCTCTAGACTTCAAACAGCTGGAGCCTACGGGGCGTAGTCGTAGTTTTTATGATAATCTATATTTTCTCCTGAAAACGCTTTTCCTTGACGAAATGATATATCCCTAAATAATTCAAAATTGCTGAAACTTTACACTATTTTCTTTTTATTTTATTTTGTGTTCAATTTTCTAGTCTTTCGAAATTTAATTTAAACGTGGACTACGACTACGCCACGTTTCAAAACGTTTCAATTTGCTGACTCCAGCTGTTTAAAGTCCATAGTGAGGTCCACGTTATAATGGAGTAAAGTGGAGTAGGCTAATAGTCTAGGCAACCAACACAACAAAATGCCAAATAGGGCAAATAATTCATGTATAAGCCAAAATTGGTACAGTTGTAGGGGAAGGCTTCTTAAACAACATACTAAAAGTACTGACCGGTGGGGAGTAAGGGGGGAGGGGGCTCTAAAGGTGCATTTTTCGGTTTTTTGTAAATAACTCAAAAACTATGGCCTCCAGGAAAAATGTTGTCATTAGTAAAATTGAACTATGTATAATTCTGTACAAAAAGGTCCTATGCACGTTTTTGATAGGATTAATAATAGTGGAGATATAAAGTGGAGAAAATAGGGAGGAATATTATTGTTCAAAATTACTATAGTTTACTGTTACTGTTACAAATTCTACTTATACTACTACAAATAATAATAATAATAATAATACTATGTGGTGTTTTTAATACCGGTTTGTGCGAATAATCCTAGTGAAGGTATGGAGGGCTTAAAGTCAAGATCATTTGACTGGAAGGGGGAGAGCAGACGGCTGGAACGTGGTGGCGTGCTATTTTACAACTCATGGATCATATTCAAAGGAGTTTGCTCAAGCGGTCATCCTTCCAACGGGAGTAGCTGGCGCATGATTCTTAAATATTCTAAGCGATAATTTATCAGCGCGACCACTAAGTCAACTGCTCCCTACAGCATACTGCATAAAATAATTGTGGATCACGCGGTACCCGGTAGAATAGCTTACAATATTATATATATATATATATATATATATATATATATATATATATATATATATATATATATATATAAATATAAATATAATATATATATATAATTTATTTATTAATAATCATTACATTACATCAATGTTTTGGGAATAATCCCATTTGACAGGTAACTTGTCAGTGCTAATACTAATACATACATACATACATACATATATACAATCAAAAAAATAAAATATTTATTAAGGATCTGTAAAGTATCATTAAGGATGGTAATGATATATACTACATAAACAAATCAATTTTCTTGTGAATAAAATTCTGTGATTGCATATAGGCTTTTCTCTAATAACATTTTTTTGACTTCCTGTTTGAATAGAATGACTGATTCAATGTTTCGAATGTCTGTTGGCAGCCTATTATACAGTCTCATTCCTGAATAAAATGGAGATTTTTCAAAAGCTACATTTGTGTGATTTGGAAATGCAATAATATTTCTATTTCGAGTATTATATTTATTATTATCTGTACAAAATTGGAACTTATTGATATTTACTTTAACAAAAACTACTAGCTGGTAAATGTAAATGGAAGGAAGTGTAAGCATGTAAAGGTGTTTGAAAAATGCTTTACATGAGACCCTTGATCTCAGTCTACAGGTGACTCTCAATATATTTTTATGCATGATGAAAATTCTACGGCTGTCTACAGAATTACCCCAAAAAATATTGTGCCGTAGCTCAAGTAGGAGTAAACATATGCATAATAGACGGTCAATAATGTGTTTCTGTCGAATGAGTTGAAAAGAGTTGAAATAACAAAATAGGCTTGGTTCAATTTTTTCATTAAGTTCTTGATATGATGCTTCCAGGAAAAATTCTGGTCGATGACAAGTCCCAAGAATTTAGTTGAGGAGGAGAGTGATAAGCTATTTCTAATGGTTCTAAATAATCAACCACTTATATTGTTTGACGCGTCCTTTTACTTAACTTTCAACTATAAAGAATTTTTGGAATTCACATATAATTCATTTCCTAAACTTAACAACTTACTTGATCACACGTTTTCACTATTTGCAGGTACCATCGCCAAGAGATAATACTATTTTGGACTACTCAAGATGGCAGCAAAATTTGATTGGCATTTTGACATTGGATATTGCGTATCACTCTGACAGTGAAATGGGTAAGTTAAAATTATAATACATGTAGATACGCAGAATGTTCCAAAATGGACTTAACAATTTTGAAAACTTATAAATTTGTCTAATAAAACCTACGGGTTAGATTATGTAAAGATGCTGCCATGCTACCAATTTCTCCTAAATCGGTTGGATAGCATTTTCCACCTATTAACCTAAGGAAAGTTATCGGCTCCAAAGTAATAAATTCTTGATAAACTATGAATGGATCTATCGCCTATGAATGAGAAATCCAGTTTTCAGAGCAAACCAACTTATAATCTTCAAAGAATTTTGGCAATTTACAACACAAATCCACAAAGAACAATACCTTACACACTTAAGCATCTAAAATCATTACGAGCTAAATACTTATCCACTTATGTAGTTGAAAAAACAATGGCTATAGGCTTGTAAACACAAGAAATAATTATAGACAAAAAATAGAACACTATAAACTGTTCAAAACTCAATTTAAAACATTAAAATTTCAATTAAATAGAAAAATATTCAGAGACTACAAAACACTTTTCAGTAGCCAGCCACCATTTTTTTAGAGAAGAAGACAAGCTACAAGTCAGAACAAAAACCACATCTCAAAATCAGTGTCGACGTCATGGACACGTCACCAAAAAATTATAAATTACAAATTTAGAATTTACATTTTACATTTGTTCTCAATAAAACTTTATTTTGAAACTGTTATTTTAATTTTATATATCCTCTATATGATCTGTTAATTCTGTTAACTCTGTTTACAGAGTTTGTTTTTTCGGTGATACCATGGAACAAGCAACACAATTATTTATGATAAATTCTCAGTCAAAAAGTTGTCCGTATATCGATTACTCTGATATTTACTATAAAGTTTTATAGATCTCGAATTGAAGATTCGATTCCAATCGAGAAAAAATGTAATATTACAAATACCCCCCTCTTGACATAAAAAATTTTACTGTTTGAAAATTTAAAGAAAAAATTACATTGACACAAATGGAAATTGTTGAAATTAAATTCGAGAACAGTAACAATTTTTTCTATAAAAACATTACATGTCA
The DNA here is from genome assembly GCF_014356525.2 of Nilaparvata lugens. Classification (NCBI taxonomy): domain Eukaryota; kingdom Metazoa; phylum Arthropoda; class Insecta; order Hemiptera; family Delphacidae; genus Nilaparvata; species Nilaparvata lugens. The sequence goes on along the minus strand of NC_052518.1, from coordinate 71,958,654 downwards.
TCCTATAATATTGAAAATTATTATAAAAATTCATCAATAGCATTTGTTATATGTTTCCAAACAATATTTCAAAGTATAGAATATCAAAATTACTTTTGATTTAGCTTTATAATTTAAAGGAAAATATCTCAATGGAAAGTATAATATATATAAAGAATAGTTTTTGAAATTGCACATAAATTTAATAGATAGAAAAATTCAATTTTTATTGCATAAGAAAAATTTAGTATGTTGAATAAAAAAATTATTATTATTATTTTTTTTAAATGAATTGATGAATTGTTACATTTAATTTTCACATAAAATTTCAATAAATCAAAAAATGTTCATTTCTTTCACTATTGATGTGGTTGATTTTATCGATGCAAATTTTGGAAAACAGTCTGTTAAGGCACTCAGTATGATTTTCAGTTAAGTGTGACTCCAGTGTGATGACATCACTGTTGGGCTGATCCGAATACTCGTAGTGTTGGGTTGATCTGGATGCACGTAGTGTTGGGCTGATACTTGTAGTCGACTGATGCATATCAAACTCCATACAGGTGACATCTCAGTTAGCATTGCCTCATGCTTGTAGTAGACGGCTGCATACCAAACTCGATACAGAGTCACGTAAATTTTGTATCATATTTGTAATTATACAATGTACATTTCAGGCTTGAAATGACAATGTAATTTGTTTTTTGGAAAAGAGATAGATGCTGCATACAGGATTAACTTAGGTGAGGATTAATTTAGGTAAGGTTTGGTTTTTTGATATTTTCAGCTTTCAAGGTTTAGAGTTCTGCATACAGGAATAATTTAGGAGAGGATTTTTTTTTGAATCAATTCTTTCATGATACTGTGACTGTTATTCTGAATTCAAAGTTGCGAACGTGAACATGGATGGCAATTACCTCCAGGTAATGTAGTAGTGTTGAAGTTTGAGTTACATGGTCAGCAATAAGCGTTGGCATTGTCATTGGCGTATGCTTTGGTGTCGGCATTGGCGTTGGCATTGTCGTAGGCATTGGCATCAACATTGGCGCAGGCATTGGCATCGGCGTAGACATCAACGTAGATATTGGCATTGGCATCAGCACAGGCATCGGCGCAGGCATTGGCGTAGACATCGGTGTAGTTATTGGTGTAGATATCAGAGCAGATATTGGCGTTGATATTGGCATAGGCATCAGTGTAGATAGTGGCGTAGTTATTGGCATCAGCACAGGCATCGGCGCAGGCATTGGCGTAGACATCGGTGTAGTTATTGGTGTAGATATCAGAGCAGATATTGGCGTTGATATTGGCATAGGCATCAGTGTAGATAGTGGCGTAGTTATTGGTGTAGATATTGGCGTTGACATTGGCATAGGCATCAGTGTAGATATTGGCGTAGTTATTGGTGTAGATATTGGCGTAGATATTGGCGTTGGCATCAGCGTAGATATTGGTGTAGATATTCAATTGATGAGTCACACTAGTTCGAAAATCACCCCAATGTTCTTAACACTCTTCATGGCGTTCACTTGTTGCCGATTTCGAGATTCACGTGATAATTATTTCAATGTTAATGTCCATGCTGTACCTGTTATCTTAAAATGCTTATAAACTAAAAGGAAAATTTTGATTAGGCTATCAATACAATCTAATACACATGAAAATTATTTCTAAGTATATAATCAATATAAAATGAAATTTGTTAACATCTTATTATACAGTCAGCAATACATATATTGTGAAATTTGGAGACATCAATTACAAAATTTTAATAGAAAAAAAATTTAATTTCCATTTATTCACTGTTCAAATATTTTATAAAAAGCAAATTATTCAATATTATTAATCATCGTTTGCTGGATACTATAGTTTATTTCGACTTTTCAATGTTCTAAACACAAACTACATTTCATGACAAAACTTTACTATCAATCATTAAACAAGAAATCATTCAAAACATCAAACATATTTGCTTCAAAGGCAATCAATATTCATAAGTAATCATCTGCATCTATGGCAATCAACATTATTAATCATTATTTTGCATCTATGGCAATCAACATAAGTAATCAACACAAAAAAATATTATCTCATTACTGCCTCTCTAAGTCATAACCTCTGTTATTCCTTCTTTAGGCAATAATGGGTTTCCATCTCAAAAAACAATCACATACCAGCAAAATTCTAATCAACAAACCCAACTAAAATTTCTACATACACTCCAGCATCCATTTCAAACGATAATCAATCATATCAAAATTTATAGAATAAACAGTTTTTAAAAATTTAGAAAAAGACATCAATTACAAAAACTTTAGTGAAATTTTAACCTTTAACTCATTTCAATTAATAATATGACAAGACGTTTTTATTTAATGAAAACATTATTATTCAAATTAACTTTCATTTATATTGAACATCTCATATATATGGTGACACAATTCATTAATACTTTCAAATTTTGAAGTTTTATTATTATAACAAAAGAATTTATACATAAGATTAAATTTCAGCATGTTCTAAATTGAACCATTTATTTTTTAAATAATTTCAGAATTTGAAGACTGTATAATAAGTACAAACATTTCAAGATTACAATACAAAGACGATCAAGATGGATAATGGGTAAATAAGTTCCCTAAAAAATACAAATAAGAGAAAAAGGAAAAATGGGTAATAAGTTCCCTAAAACAATATACACAAAATTGATACACTTCACATAAGTGATACATGATGAAAAAATATACCGCAAGCAAACAATTATTTACACTACAATGGATAGATTTTAGAAAAGTTAAGTTTTATCAACAATTTAAAGATTAGGAAAATAAGCTACTATTTTAACTTCCAAAATTATTTCAGAAAAATACAAATTTAAATGACTATGGACAAGATTGGTTAAGATATGCATCATAGAAGAATTTTACTGAACATTACACAAAGACAGGAAAGAATCGAAATTTGAAAAGATTAAGGGCCAAGAAAAATAGGCTACAGGAAAGAAAAAAGACACAACTATGGACTCTTACCATACACTGCGTAGTGATTATGCTATTCTGAATCCCGGCATAACACAGGATTCCTAATCATAACATAGTGCTGGGGAATACCCTTTCATCATGTGATTCACAGTCATCATCTTGTAAATAAGCAACTTGAAACAACCTTTGAATACTAACACATCAATGGTGACTTTGTGCTTTGTTTTCTTCAAGAACATGATTTTATTCATGGGTTCATTTGTTTCAACAAAGCCGTTTTGCTTACAAAAGTTAGTCATGTTTACTAAAAAATGCTTTGCATACACCCTTTCAATTTTCAATTGAAAGTTGAATTCATCAACTTGATTCAAAGCAAGATTCATTTTGTTTACATTGTTCCTAACCTCTACAGAAACCTGTCTCATGTAAACATTCACTTTACTTACTGTTTTCCTAACTATCAATTTGGCAATACTACTTTCTTTACTGTTGACTTTCAATAAAGACAACTCCCTACCTACTACATTACTCAATTCTACTATCTCACTAGGATTTACTTTTTCAATAACATTAACTAGGCCTACATTATCTGAAACTTGAACTAATTGATCTTGTATCTCAACACTACTATCATCCTGCTTCAATTTGTTTTCATCTTCATGATTATCACTCAATGTTTCATGTGTATCTTTTAATAGAAAGTTTATACTAACCTGCTCTAGTCTTATACTAGTACATTCTTGCTTCATATCATCAAACCTAGCACTTTGATCTTGTTTCAAATTATCAATCTTAGCATTTAGCTCATCAAGCCTAGCATTTTGCTCATCAAACTTTTGTGTTAGGAATGCTATAAGATTCAGATCATTTTTAATGTTTGCCATTTTGTAATATGCACTGATATATCTATTCATTAAAACATGACCACTCCAGAACTGACCTCCCATTCAGCAGTATACCATTCATAACCTATCAAGACATCTATCCTACCAATAATTTTTTATAACCAGGGATTTCATGGTGTACCATTTGGGACATATTTATTTTGTAATTCGGTCCCACCACAGGGGTAACATTTGCCGTGCTACCAATTTCTCCTAAATCGGTTGGATAGCATTTTCCACCTATTAACCTAAGGAAAGTTATCGGCTCCAAAGTAATAGATTCTTGATAAACTATGAATGGATCTATCGCCTATGAATGAGAAATCCAGTTTTCAGAGCAAACCAACTTATAATCTTCAGAAGAATTTTGGCAATTTACAACACAAATCCACAAAGAACAATACCTTACACACTTAAGCATCTAAAATCATTACGAGCTAAATACTTATCCACTTATGTAGTTGAAAAAACAATGGCTATAGGCTTGTAAACACAAGAAATAATTATAGACAAAAATTAGAACACTATAAACTGTTCAAAACTCAATTTAAAACATTAAAATTTCAATTAAATAGAAAAATATTCAGAGACCACAAAACACTTTTCAGTAGCCAGCCACCATTTTTTTAGAGAAGAAGACAAGCTACAAGTCAGAACAAAAACCACATCTCAAAATCAGTGTCGACGTCATGGACACGTCACCAAAAAATTATAAATTACAAATTTAGAATTTACATTTTACATTTGTTCTCAATAAAACTTTATTTCGAAACTGTTATTTTAATTTTATATATCCTCTATATGATCTGTTAATTCTGTTAACTCTGTTTACAGAGTTTGTTTTTTCGGTGATACCATGGAACAAGCAACACAATTATTTATGATAAATTCTCAGTCAAAAAGTTGTCCGTATATCGATTACTCTGATATTTACTATAAAGTTTTATAGATCTCGAATTGAAGATTCGATTCCAATCGAGAAAAAATGTAATATTACAATGCATAGACTTCATAGACTTGAAGAAAGCGTGAAACTCCTTAAAATCACTTCGCCCATATGGGCTACTTGATTCAAATAAAAACTTTACTATCCTTTTATTAAAAACTTGAAAATATTTTAAAGGGTACTATAGTTTTTATATGAAACTCCTTATATCCGCATGGCTTTGTTAATGACTAAGGTTAGTCTAACCGAAGATAACGCCTTTCTAATTCAAACAAATTCAAATTATTATACTCTGCTTCGTGATAGACAAATTCTGAAAAGTGAGAGTGTATTGCAATATCTTATTCACAATCGATTTTTCTCAAAGCAATTTTATGGTTCAAATTGAACCACGAAGTGAAATATATTTGATGTACGGTAAGAGTAACTAGGTGTTGAACATTTCTAATGTTCCAGAATAGACCAAATAGAGTTGAGACTTTGTCCAAATTCATTTCCACATTAATTTTCGCTAAAGAAAAAGCTAATAGCTGTAAGGAATCTTATTCCCGGAATTGGAAAACCTCATTTTCATCTTTGAAGAGATCTTTGTAATATTATTACATTTGAACTTTCAATTTCAGACCCGAGAACAATCATCAATCTGAATGCACGCTTGGGTTATAACAACAAAGGCGACCCTGAAGGAGAGTGGAAATTATATGCATCATCTTTCGAAGAGAGGACGTTGGATTGCTCTATAGAAACTGTAAGATCCTGTTATTCTGCTTTCACTTGACTGGAAATATTTATTCGGTTACATTAATTTTCTTTATACTATATGATAGCAGTGAAATTTACTTCTGTTGATCCATTATCACATGTTTCAAGATTTTCCGTTGAAATGATGCGAGGACTAATGGAATAATAATTATCTTGTAAACAGTAAACCTGCTAATTCTATGAAAAGTATTTCAATTCAACATTGTATTGTTTTATCAGTTGTGAACTATTTTAGAGCGGTGGGAGTCCTCATCATAAAACTAGCAGATGTCACCTATGCTTTGCAAGGGCCTGTGAAGAACCCTCATAGTTAGATAGAATTATAGTTTTATATATAGTTCCATGATGTAAATAAAAAGAGTACTATCCTATCAAATTTACAATATAAAAATTAGTTGAAAAATATAAAAAAACTATTTATAATAATTTTTCAAAATTACTCATTGAAGATGAAATTCTCAGAAAAAAAAATTCCGAAGTCACGTATGTTAGCTCGGCGCCACCAGTGCACTGGGTGAAGTAATTATTTGATTGGGCTGTTCTCCTTACTCCTTACATAAACATTGTATCAAAATATGAATGAATTTGTTTAAATTAATGAAATTCCAATTAATTGATTAATAAAAATTGGCTCATTATAACCATCTTCAGTAAATTCAGAATCTTTTTGCCAAACTTCATGTTCATCATTTCGTTAGTTTAGATATGATTATGCGCATTAAACAACATGTCTCTATCTTACATGTCAACTACTAAATTGAAAGTCATTTTTATGTATACAGGAATGGTGAAAAATATGAAAACAGCTTAATATTTATTTTACAAGGATAGTTTGGCAATAGTTTTTATTGGGTATTTAGTAAAACAAATGTAGAAACATTAACATAAATTAACCTAGGATAGACCTAAATGTATGTAAGCAGCTGTTTAAATTCTAATAAAATAGATTTAAATTCATGTTTTTATTTTTTACATCATGTGTCGGCGATTGTCAAAAATTGCTTTAACGCCGAAACGTGAAGTAAAAATGGAAATATATTGAAAAGGTTACTTTGATTTCTAATTCCAACGTAAATAAAAGTAGTCCTGAACAAGAAAGTAAATAAGATAGAATAATGGTTCTGGTTCCAACAATAATTATAAAAATCAGTAACTAGAAATATAATTCTGTAGAATTGAATTTTTTCTCAACAGAAAATTGATATTGTTCTATTATCCTTGTTACCATAATACTATAAATAATGATCAATCTCAATTCAATACTAATTTTCTAGTATTGTTCATTACTTAATATTTTTAATATCAAGATTCGAAATTTCAAAATGGGGGGGAAAGTGAATAGGAAACTTGAGCCTGTTTGATTGATTCAAATAACTCGTTCTATTGTTTTAGAAACGTGATGGCTATCATTATACTTGCTCTTTCATACCAATGTTTGAGCTGGGCTCACTACACCACGACTTCTACCTTTTGAATATACGACTTCCCGTTGACAGTGAGAAACACATCAATGAAAGGCTGGGCCATATTGAGGACATGTGGCTTGTTGTAAGTAGTTTAATAAGTAATCTATTGTTTGGTCTTTTAAATACCCTTTTCCACACTCACATTTTTTGCGTTCACACGACGCCCTGATTGTCGACCTAGATCGTTGAAGCCATTCACACTTACCGACACCGAGACATCATCTGCAATTTTTTATTTTTTTTTTTATCAAACAGACTATTATCATTTGTATAAGAGTAAAAACGTCATATTCCGCATACCCATGTTCCTTGGCTACCGGAATATTTACAGTACGCTACCTAAGCTCAAATCGATGTTCAAAACTCTCGATGACAGAGTGATGTCGGCCAACAATCGACCAGTGTGTGAGTGTGTATTCATGACACCATGTAATACCTACTACATCGGGACAGTTTTGTGTATTTGTAAGGAGGGTCAAATTGGGTTAATTGTACGCAAGCACAACACGAAACGTGGTGCGGTTATCAATTGGAGGAAATTTGCAATGGCCGGCTCGATCTCCTGATTTGCTCCCGTGTAATTTTTTTGGAATCCCGTGTCTATATGAACCGTTCGAAGACACACGATTTAAAGAACAACATACAGATGGAAATCGCCAAAATTACGCATGCAATGCTTGAAAGGGTGATATCAAATACTATAAATAGGTACTCCGAGTATATCCAGAGTGGCAAATGTCACCTCTATCATATACTCATCAAAACTACATGAAACAAAACTTTAAATACATACTCAAATTTTGAAAATAGAATAAAACTTTTCTGACTTTGCGTATTATAAAGTTTTTAAAAAAGTTATGATGCCGCACTCCTCTGAATTATGAAGAACTGAAGATAAGAGATATTGTACTTTTACTCATTGTTTATTTCCAGCTGCAGTCAATCGAAATTTATGAATAATTCAAAGAACTACTAGTTTTCATATCTCTAAAATCATTATTAGTAACATTTTCAAATGCTGCCTAGCAACCTGAAAATATCAAACTATAACAAGATACGATTTTCCAGTTAGTTCTCGTTCTATTTTTTACATGTCTCACTTTTCAATGCATTGAATGAAAGTATTCAATCATTTCCAAGTAATTGATAATAGGCTACTAATAATTAATATTTGTAATCAATAATAATCACAATACTAGTACCCTTTTCGGACGGTTCTCGCTACTAGTAGTAGTTCTTTGTTTTTAATCTTTTAAGAAGCTTTTCAAAATATTTGAATGAAATTTGTGAGCTCATTTGACCTTTTGACTTGGGAATAAATCCTTCTTTCTTGCAGGTAATTAATCAAACTGGAGGCTTCACCAAAGTCTGGATGACAATGAAAAGCATGTTCTTTCCTTTTATTGTTGGTATAATGATTTGGTTTTATAAAAGAGTACACATGCTCAACAGAGAACCAGTGCTATTGGAATACATGCTAATGTTTCTCGGGTGTGCTTTAATTTTCCTGAATGGTAAGTAAAACATCAATATAGCTCTGTAAATATATAATATTATAGCTTTATTTACATTCTTGAAAGAAAAAAAGCCTCTTTTGTGAGGTATATGTGGTTGGTAAAAAATACTATTTCACATTAATTTACATTATACAATTTTTCACTTTTTAATTCAGAGTTTCTGTCAATAATTTTTGCCCATCTTCCCCTGTCTCTAGCTTCGGTCAGTCACGAATCTCCAACTCGTTGTGAAAGTTGATCCCTTCACCGGAGTGCTGGGCGGGCGTCCCCTTCCTCTGGTCCTGTCCCGTGGTATCCATTCTTCGCCCATCTGTCAGCTTCCATCCTTGCCACGTGACCGGCCCATCTCCACTTGATTAGATGAGCTTCCCGCTGCAGATACTTCACATTAATCATTTTCAAAATTTCCGTGTTTCTAACTCTCTGTTGCAGTCGAAGCCCGAGTATACTTCTTGACATTTTTGTCCGAGTTGTCTCTAATCTTCTGTCAAGCTCAGACCCGTTCAATAGTGATGGATAGACACACTTTCCAAGGGCTTTCGCTTTAAATGCATTCGAGAAATCTCCTTTGAATATTTTCCCAAGGATCCAATACTTCTTCCTTCCCTTGTTTATTCTCTGCTTTATTTCCTTCCCTGTTCGATTCTCGAAAGATGATTCTCGTAGCCCTTGCTTATTACTCGGTTTTTTATTACTGATGCGTATATTTTGTAGATGGTTGATGTCAAAGTGATAGGCCTGTAGTCTCTTATATCTGCACGAGAACCTTTTAAGAATAGAATTATAATTTTACTTCGTCAATCTGTGGGCACTGTCCTCTCCACCATAATTTTATTGAAGAGTTGTCTCAATGATCGAAGTAGCAGATCGATTGCGAAAATTATAACTTCATTTGTAATACCGTCATCTCCAGGAGCTCTATTCTTTTTCAAGCGTTTAATAGCATGTCTTATTTCTTGTAATATATCTGTTACTTGATCAGTTATATGCTCTGTGACGTTTGTTTCCTCTTGTCCTTCGTCATTCCTCTCTCCATATAGCTCCTCATAGATTTTGAGAATTCATTATTGTGCTTATGATACGTTCTTCATAATTCTTGATTTCTTCTCTTATTTGCGTTCTTACTTCCTTCCTAAGCTGTCGATGTTCATTTTTGTTCTACTGTCTTGTTAATGATTCTATTCAACCGCTCTCGTTCTTCTATCATTCGTTTTGTAGGAATTTAATTTGTTGATTTCCCATGTTGAAATTGATTAAACGAAACTAGATGAATGATGAAATATTGTTAATGTTGGATTGACAAAATTGGACTCTGGATAAAATTTTTATATAAACTGTTACAAGTGATAAACAAACTATGCCAGTTGAAAACATCACAGGTGGCGGTGGCAATCATATGATTCGCCACATTACCCCCCTCCCCCGCGGGCAGACGATTTGGCCATCCGAAATTTTGAAGCTTACTTTTTTTCTGGAACAGGGTGGGAAGGCTGAGGTGAGTCGTCTTGAAGGTTGTGTAAGAAACGGTCGAGGTTTCTCTGTAGATACATCACAGAGCACAGTAAGTGGTGATCCAGGAATGGGTACACGTTCCAATGAAAGTGAAGAATTCTCTGGTGTTATCTTCTGAAGTTGGGTACCTTTGACATATTGTATATCCATCGAAAACTCAGAGATGAATGATAATTAGTGGAAGTTGATTGTTGATTGGTTGAGTTTGTGGAGTTGATTGGTTGGGAAGCATAGACTGGAGGTTTGTGGTCTGTGCAGATAGTGAAGGGATGTCCTAAGAGGTGGCGAAAATGCTGTACCGCTACATAAACAGCAAATAGCTAACGATAGTATACTGGCCAGCAACTTTCTTTCAAAGATAATTTTTTTGAAAAGAAAGCAAGAGGTTGCCATACGCCTTCAACTAGTTGTAAGCATTCTCCAATGAGTGGTTAGAAGCATCAGTAAATAAACCAAGTGTAATTCTTGAATGATTACTCTTATTTCCCATTCCTGAATTACATAGTACTGTCATTCATTCATGCTTCATTAGGAAATATTGCTCTCTCCCAGTCCAGATGTTTGGCGGTATTCAAAAAGTGTTTTCTTCTTATGTTTACTACTTGATTGATTCTTGCTTCAGAAGTGTAATTTTCATTTTTGTAGAAATTAAAACTTGAAAGAGTTCAATGCAAAATTTCATCTTTTTATAGATTAATAACAGTTTTAAAAATACATTTTTTTAGAATTTTAAATTCTCGGCAAAAGTTATCCAATAGATGCTGTAATATTGTGAACTGTTCACATTGAACAGAAATTTGTTCTTCATCCATCGTGGTGTAACTTGAGTAACTAGGTAATTTTTAGGTAACTTTTACTCACATGAAATACCTGTAAAAATGCTTGTTGTTGATCACGTCGGGGTCACCAATATAGGAATTTAGTTTGTTGATTTCCTATGTTGAAATATATTAAACGAAACTAGATGAATGATGAAATATCTTTAATATTTTTAGTTGGAATGACAAAATTGGACTAAAGATAAAATTTTTAAATAAACTGTTACAAGTGATAAACAAACTATGCCAGTTGAAAACATCACAGGTGGCGGTGGCAATCATATGATTCGCCACAGTTTTGTTTCTTTTTATAATTTACTATTTATTCGTCCATGTCCTGCGCCCTGTTGGTTTACTCAGTTTGTTTTCCTTGCTGCCTCTTCAATGGACTTGACAATTCCTTCGTAAATATTTTCAATTGAGTTGTTATCCGAAATTCTCCTATTGTTCAACTCCTGTTCCAGATTCCCGACAAATTCTGCTTCATTTGAGGTAATAGCTCAATAGGTCAATTAGCTTTATTCACATTCATTAATTGAACAAAAGCCTCTCTTTATGAGGTAATTTTGGTTGGCAAAAATTTTCGAATATTTACAGATTTACAATTTGTATTTAAATTTGTCTCGTAATCATTGTCTGGCTTCTTCTAGATTGCTATAATAATTTATAACTTTTCCACTATTTTACTCCAAAGTTGCCTGTCTCGTGCAGTGGTTGCCCAAGCATCTCCTACTCTCTGGCACAGCTCGTCCCTCCATCGTATTGGTGGCCGTCCTCTGCTCCTGGTCCTGTCTCGTGGCACCCATTCAGTGCAAATTCTGGTCCAGCGGTCTTTATCCATTCTCGCGACGTGGCCTGCCCATTTCTACTTCAATACGTGAGCCTCTTTCTGAAGATACTTTACGCGCATTCTTCCTAGTATTTCGGTGTTTCTTGTGCGTTGGTTCAGACGAATACGAAGAATACTACGTAGCATTTTTGTTTGAGTAGTTTCTAGTTTCTTGTCCAAGTACTCGGTGAGTGCCCATGTTTGCGCACCATATAATATCGCAGGATATATGCACATGGTCAATGCTTTAACTTTAAGAGTGTTGGAATAGTCACCCTTAAATATTCTTCTCAACGACCAATACTTCTTCCATGACTTATCATTCCTGTGCTTGACTCCTTTGGATGCTCTGTTTGTGAAAGACAATATTTGGCCTAAATATTCGTAATCCTCCACATAATCAATGTTGCCACAGTTTACTTCAATCCTAGTTTTTTTCGGAATTTGTCATTAACCTCGTTTTCTGAGCGTTTAGGTGTAAGCCCATCACTTCACTAGCGTCAATAAGTTCCATGAGCATTCCCTTCATTTCCTCAGCGCTCTCTGACACCAACATTACGTCATCCGCAAATCTTAGATTTGACAGTTTTCTTCCATTGATTCGGAGTCCCTTTTCCTCCCAGTTTAATCTGCAGAATATGTACTCTAAGCAGGAATTGAAGATGAGTGGAGAGAGTGGGCAGCCTTGCTTCAGTCCTTTTTCGATTTTTATGTCTTTTCCTCGTCTCTCCAGCTCTAAATAGATTACTGTATTTTCATATAAACTCTTGTTTACTTCTATGTAGTTTATGTCGATGCCAGACTCCTCTAGGGCATCCCACATCCTGCTGTGATTGAGACTATCAAACGCCTTGTGGAAATCCACAAGACCTAGGTAGAGTGGTATGTTGTATTCGATGGCTTTCTCTATGATCTGATTTGCAGTTTGAAGATGGTCAGTTGTGGAGTATCCTGGTCTGAATCCTGCTTGCTCGGTGGGGTGGTTTTCGTATATTTTATTCAACAATCTGTTCTTTATTATTAAATCGAATAGCTTATAAATTACTGAGGGGAGAGTGATTGGTCTATAGTTTTTTATATCCATTCTTGATCCTTTTTTGAACAATATAATCACTTTATTTTTTCTCCATGCTGAAGGTATTGATTTTTCGCGCAGGATTTTGTTGAATAACAATTTAAGGGATTGCAGGAGTTTTTCTATTCCTATTATCAATGATTCGCTTGTTATTCCGTCCTCGCCAGGTGCTTTTCCTTTCTTTTGGTTTTTTATAGCATTTATTATTTCTGCCTCTATTATCTCCAAATCTTCAGAATCACTGCCGTTTGTTTGTTGATTTTCAATCACTTGTTGGATTTCATGTGTGGTGTCCCTCTTATATAATTAAATGAATAAATGAATTTATTTCCTCCTCAAATTACAAATTACAAAAGTAGTAATTCTTTATAGAACTCTGAGACGTGATCTATGATTTGATTTCTTGCCGTTGTGATCCCATCATCAGTATTTAATTTAGCGATCCATTTTGTTTTTGTAGTACTCAGTTCTTGATTTATCTTTTTAGTTGACCCAGTCGTCAACATGACTGAATTTATTACATCCTCTTCAAAATCCTTTATCTCTCTCCTGATTCTTCTTCTTATTTGTTTTCTAAGATTTCTGTGCTCTTCCTTTTCCTCTTCTGTCTTTGATACAATCCTGTTCAACCTCTCACGTTCTTCAATCAATTCCATTGTTTCAGATGAGATTCTTTTGCTTCTTCTTTCTCTATACTGCGCTCTTTTAGATTTGTTGGAAGCTATTCTAATAGATTGTACGATACAGTTATATATTTCCTCAATACTTCTATTTTGGGATATGTTTTGTTTTCTAATCTCTTCAGTTAAATTTTCAACTCATATGACTTTCCTCCTTGTTTTCCACCGGTTTCTCAACAAAGTTTTTTCCGTGAGTTGAGGGTCTCTGTTCACTCATTTTTCTCCCTTCATCATGCGCCTCGCTGGGTTTGGTGAGGTAACTCTCTATGCTTCTATTCCCTTCCGCTTTTCTCCCTTTCTTTCCAGTTTGCTTTCCGTGGAATTTCTTGTTTTCCTCTTCTAGTATCCTTGGAGACGACTCCTCACTTCTAGCACGCTTAGCTGTCTTGACCTCTTGTTTATCCAGGTCTTCAAGTGAATACAATTTACCGTCGATTCAGCTTATCTTTGGTCATGGAAACTCTTTTTCCCTCGCTTTTCAACTTTATCAGGTGCGCGAATAGTTCTTTCCTTACAGCTCTAGTTTCTTGAGAGTAATCCTCCTTGATTTGAACATTTTTGAATTGACTTGCACCTTGAAGTTTTACCTTTTCTCTTAGTACAAGAATTTTCATCGGCATCGAATTGAATTTTACTAACACTGGAGCATTTCCTCTATTCTTGTTTGTCTTCCATAGATCTTTGATACAGCTACAATTCATTTCAGGGACCAAGAACTTTAGTAAATTCGTGATTTCTTTACTCATTTCAAAAAAGTTTTTGCTTTGTACACCATAAACAAGTAGATTAAACTTCCGTTCTCTCTCCTCAGCAATCTTGACATTTTCTACAACGTTCTTTTTTATGGTGAGAATCTCTGACTTGATTCCATTAATTTCTTCTTCAAAACGACTGTTCATTGTTTCCACTTTGCTGTCTAAAGAGTCAAGCTTCTGTAATTTATCAAGAATTGTGTCCAACTTTTCCTCAATTTGTGACATGATGTAGAGTGATTTAGTATTAGTGTGAGATTTGGAATACTGCGACCGGAATTTGAAATAATATACTAACTCTTTCCATATTAATTGGGTGAGTTTGATAATATATTTGTTTGAAGGCTAATCGTTTTAAACAGCCCGACTGATATAATCAGTTTATTCTGAAAACGTTTCGTAGGTCATTAACTATATCAGTGTTTACAGGTGGATGTAGATAAGTGCGGGTTTGTGATGTAGCTCGTCTCTCTCTCTCTCTCTCCACGCCTTTATCTTCCTCTCTTTGTTGTTACTCCGTTATATCTCTAGTATTTTCCTGTCATAGAGTATCAGGTAATTTTTTGTATCAATGGTTGCTGCCTGAAGTTCAAAGTCCACTTTGCGAGTCCGCCTGTGTTGGAGTCCTCTACTTCGGTTTCTACTTTCTAACCTAGAACTAAACTTTAATATTCGAATAACCACAGTTTATTTACGCTGGAAATTTACACAAAGTGATTTGGTAGCTTGACACCATATGTTCTCAAAATGTTGAATTTGTTCACTAGAAGTCACTATTATGTTTATAAACCTATCCAATTTGTAATTTCACTTGAGCACAATCACGCTAATGTTTTACCACAGCAGTCACGGCTGCCAGCCTCATTTAGGGTATTCGTCTTTATTTGTTTTTCTTTATAAAGAACCTTCTCTTTGGAAGAAGTATTTTTGCCATAAGGAGTCTATGATCATAATCAAACTTGAGCCCACTGAGCACTTTCAACTCTCTTATGAAATTATTAGAGTTCTCTACCATAAAAAATTCGATTTCATGGAAATTTCCATTGGGTGACTGCCATGTCCATTTCTCTACCAGTTGACCCTCGAAGAAGGTATTCATTATTTTCAAATTGTTGCATGAAGCAAACTCCAGGAGCTTCTCTCCTCTCTCGTTTCTGAGTCCAACTCCGTAAGGCCGTGAAAATATATCGTTGTTGATTGAAATAATTACTTGAAATAATTTCAGTTACTTCAACCAGCCATTTGAAATTACGTTACCAGAGATTCTTTGTAACTACTCTATTCAACCATAATACTGTGTAGTAAAACGAGATGTATTTGTTATTCATGTCATTTAAGAAGTCATCAACCGGTTGATGTCACTAAGGTTTTGCAGGAAATTTTAAACAGTTAAAATATTCTTTCTGGACGATTTGACAGCTTGGAAGGGAAGAGTAAGAGTATCAAGAAGAAAATTAGAAAATGAATATTGCAAGCCAACAAGATATTAGGATTGCTACCTGGAATGCCAATGGAATAAATAATATCAATGATAATAGAAAACAAGAAATTGAAATATTTCTAAAGACACGGAATATAGATGTTTGCCTCATCTCTGAAACCCATTCAACTGAGCACACTCACTTCAAAATCAATGGATATAATGTTTATGAAACTATTCATCCTCAAAATCAAGCAAGAGGTGGAAGTGCTGTAATAGTGAAGGAGAATATTAAACACTATGAAGACTTCAGTATTCAAAGTGATGAAATACAGCTAACTGTAGTTGGAATAGAGTCCATCAACCAGAAAATACTTGTTGGAGCTGCATATTTTCCACCACGTCACAATTTAAAGAAAAATGATTACACAAATATTCTTCTTCAGCTTGGAGATAGATTCATAGTGGGTGGAGATTTTAATGCCAAGCATAAGGATTGGGGTTCAAGACTCATAACTACCAAAGGAAAAGAACTCATAGAGGCTATCCAGGAGCTGGGCTGTGAATTCCATTCAACAGGGACACCTACTTATTGGCCAACAGATTCGATTAAAACTCCAGATCTTCTAGTTTTCTTTATAACAAAGAGAATATCCAGTTATTTTATTGACATTGAAGAGAGCTTTGACCTGGATTCGGATCATTCAGCTGTAGTTCTCACACTTAGTGAACGAATAAAAAAGAAAGAAGACAGACCAATGTTAGTCAACAGGACAACAGACTGGGAAGCTTTTAAAGTGGAGTTGGAGAATGAAATCAACTTGAATATTCCACTTAGAACAGCTGAGCAGTTAGATGAAGCAGCAGAAAATTTCATGTGGCAAATCCAGAAATCAGCCTGGAAAAACAACAGACAATACACCAGGAAAACAAAAGTATGCAATTACCCCCTGGAGATTCGGCAACTTGTTTTAGAAAAACGAAGGGCAAGAAGAAGAAGGCAACAAACTCGTGATCCTGCTGACAAGAATATCTTGAATAACAAAGCACAACAGTTGAGAAGAGAGATAAGGAAACTAACTGAGGAATCCATTAATAACTACCTTCAAAATTTGACAGCTACAGATTATTCATTATGGAAAGCAACAAAAATAATTAAGCGACCAATATTACAATCCCCTCCAATTAGAAAACCAGATGGTACTTGGGCAAGAAACAACAGAGAAAAAGCAGATATATTTGCTAATCATCTGGAAGAAATCATTCAGCCAAACAACATTCAATCTGAAATTGATCCTGAAGAAAATATGATAGATGATTTAGATACAGAGATTGATCTAGTTTCTAGAAATGAGGTTCAAGAAGAAATAAAATATAATCTGAATACCAAAAATACACCTGGATTTGATCTGATTACTGGTGAAATTATGAAGAAACTCCCAAGGAAAGGTATTGTCATGCTAACATATTTATTCAATGCATCACTCCGATTAAAGCATTTTCCTACAATTTGGAAGGTGGCAGAAGTCATAATGTTGCAAAAGCCTGGGAAATGTCCACAAGAAGCAAAATCGTACCGCCCAATATCTCTTCTACCTGTAATTTCAAAGCTTTTTGAGAAATTGCTAATGAAGAGATTGACTCCCATCATAAGTAGCAGGAATCTGATACCAGCCCATCAATTTGGTTTCAGGCAGAAGCACTCAACCCTGGACCAAGTACATAGAATCACCAATGTAATAGAGAAGTCATTAGAGAAAAAATCGATATGTTCAGCAATCTTCCTTGATGTGGCACAGGCATTTGACAAAGTGTGGCATGAAGGACTGATCATTAAACTTCATAAAATTCTCCCCACTCAACTTGTAAAACTTTTAAAATCATACATCAACAACAGATTATTCAGAGTAAAACAAGGTGACGACGTCTCTGAATTGAAGGAAATAAGGGCTGGAGTTCCACAAGGTAGTGTTCTTGGACCAGTTCTTTATGTGCTGTACACAAGCGATCAGTGACAATTGGATGCAGTGACAATTGCTACTTTTGCTGATGATATTGCAATACTGGCAGAAGGGGAAACAGTAAAAGAAGCAGCCACAAAACTACAGAATGCTAGCAATGAATTCAGTGACTGGACCAAAAAATGGAGAATTCGATTCGAATAAAACTAAATGGGAATGTAGTACCACACAGCACCAAAGCAAAATACCTT
The DNA here is from genome assembly GCF_014356525.2 of Nilaparvata lugens. Lineage (NCBI taxonomy): Eukaryota > Metazoa > Arthropoda > Insecta > Hemiptera > Delphacidae > Nilaparvata > Nilaparvata lugens. Next base: position 71,940,821 of record NC_052518.1, on the reverse strand, counting down.
GGAATGACTCTTGACGCCAAGTTGAAATGAAAGAGCATATCAAGATGAAAAGGAGCGAGCTGGGACTCAAATACAGTAAAATCTATTGGCTGTTGGGCCGACAATCACACCTCTCATTGGACAACAAAAAGTGACTAGTTTTAATAGAAATGATAATGAAAAATTTTTTGGAAACTTGAGAATTCAATTCATATGTTTTACTGTATTTCAGTATTCCTTTTCAATTATTATGCAATGCATTATGAAATGTGAATAAATAAATAAATTATAAATCGTACTGTTATCGATGAATGTTTCTGCAATACATCTTTGTACCAAAGAAGTGAATGTCTTCCTCGTTACATTAATTTCCTGAAGATTGAAAGGAATTACGAAATAGACAAGAAATTGGACAAATCTGTTGTAGAATATTCATTCTTTATTATTTTATTCATTTATACAATAAGTAACTTTATACTACAATAAGTAAAATGATAAGGAGAGGAAAAATAAGGTAACCTTGTGCTATTCCTCTCCCAAATTTAGAAAACACAGTTCGAGATAGGTCAAGTCTTGTAGTTCTTCAACTCACAAAATTTCCAGTTCTCAAGTATTTTCACAAAGTAGATTTTAAAATTTAGATGCTTCAAAACTAAACATAGAGGAAATATTTCACATTATTATAACTAAAATAGGAAATACTCACATATTAAAGATATAATTTTGATTACCGAAAAACAAACTTATGAATCGAGTGAACTCAAATCTATAAATTTGAGTTCCTAGATTCTTCATTACATTATGCAATATAATAAACAGTATACAGTATTCCTGAATAACTAGAAAAATGAAATTTGCTAGATTATTTCTCATCATCATTGGATTTTTTATTTTGTTGATTTGTTTCTGGTGGTTTTTGTCTATTTTTGATAGTTTGTAGTTAATTATTTATTATTAGTTTCAAAATAATTACATAAAAACATTTCTTCTGTTTGTTTATTTCTAAATTATTCGAAGAAAATGAATTCTAGGTAAATAAGAATTTCTTGCCAACTAGGCTGATTCTTGTTTGGGATGTACTTTCTTTCTTATTTTCATAACTCCTATTTTCATAAGTTTCTATTGTGTTTTTTTTAAACTATTCTATTTTCTATAAAAATACTGTTTACGTTCCTTATTATTTGCAGATATTTCTGTGCACAGGTTTAACATTTAAGCAGGCATAATTTTTCCTACTACCGTGAAAAGAGACCATTCCTGCACTGATTACAGAATGCAAAATCTTTTTTTTTTTGCACTAGTGCACAAAGTACTATTCCGCACTCCAGATTTGCAACATGACAACACAAAATAGTAGGTTACATAGAGGATCAGTGCGCGAAGCCCAAAATGAAGTTGGCAACACAGACTGTGGTTGGATAGACTGTAGTTGCCTACATAAGATAAAACCCCCATAAAACAATCGATCATCAGAACGCTCTCAGTGGCTTAGTTGGGAGCGTGCTGGACTGGTAAACGAAAGGTTGCTGTGGTTGGGTTCGATTCCATCCACAGTCTTTATTTTGCTGAGAATTTTCACCTGTAATGAAAGATCATCCATGTAATTTTGACAAAATAAATATTGAAAATTAATTAATAAATGATTAATATTAAAAGTCAAAACATTCAAATTAGTTGAATTATTAATTGATCAATATTATTTATAAATACTTAAATTATATAAAATATTATAATTTACAAATACTGTATAAAATATAAAACATATTCAATGATATATTTTAAATATAATTGATTTTCCATTATTACGTTTCAAATAGATTTGTTAATAAATTATTTAAAAATTTGAATTTTTCATTTTAAAAGTAATTAAATTTGTTACTGATTACAAAATTACACGGACAAACATTTGTTGAATTATAGGACATTTCCTATTCACCCCCATCTACCCACTTTTCATATTCAATGGCAACTGTAGGAAATAGTTATTTGTGCAACTAGTGCGCAAAGTGACAATTTGCTGCACCGAAAGAAACGACGGCTCGGGCGGAATGGCTTCTTGAGTGCAGCAGAGGAACTTTGCGCACGTATTTCACATTAAATTTTTCCTACAGTTACCATTGAATATGAAAAGTGGGTAATTATGGATAAAATGATGGCTGAAATCCATCAAATGTTTGTGTGTGTGATGCTGTTATTAATAACAACCTTAATTCATTTAAAAATTAATAATCCAATTGAAGTTGAAAATTCTCAGCCAAAGTTCTCATTTTTATTCATTCAAGAATCAGAAAAAATACAGATAAAACAAAAAATTCGCATTCAAAATACTCGCCAACAGCTGGTTTGGATGACTGCAAAATGGCTGAACCGACAAGCGCGCGACCTAGCGGGAAGAATCGTACCTAACTTCGTTCTTTCATCCAGCTAAAAACAGTATTCAGATATTCAGAATAATTATGATTAACTAGAATTACCGAAAAATACTATAAGTAAACTAAAAAATATTTATAAAATAACATAGACAACAGAAAATATTTTATTGTAGTATATTCTAATGTTATTTTATTAATTTTATTGACATGGATTTCGAACGGTAATTATTTAACCTGAAAACTCGTATTTCAAAATGTGTGTTTGCTACATTTCTCATTGCTTGGAGTTGAAATAATTATTACTGTCAATAGAAAATAAACATTATTTATTATTAAATGATGAGAAGTTATTATTTAATTATGATTTACATAAACATTATTCTTGTTTTGGATTTCTAGATTGGGATTTTATCATAAATGTAGGGTAGCCATTGAAATGATTCTCATCTAAATCTAACCACAGTCATTGTTACCAACTTAATTTTTGTTTTCGTGCACTAATCCTCCATATAACCAACTATTTTGTGTTGCCATGTTGCAAATCTGGAGTGCAGAAAATTTTTTTCCCGCACTAGAGCGGAAAAGTGATTTTTTGCGTTCTGTAATCAGTGCAGGAATGGCCACTTTTCAAGGTAACTGTAGGAAAAATATAATGTGTAATACTTGCGCTGCACTCAAGTAACCATTCCGCACTCACCTACGGCTCGTATGTAAACGTTTCTTTCGGTGCAGTAAAGTGTTACGTACTAGTTACACAAATAACTATTTCTATTATGATAATAGAAACATGCTTTGTATAATGTGTGTTTTTGGGAACATTCATTTAATTTTAATTATTTTTTTTCAGCGCCTCTTGAACTAATGACTCTATGGTACGACATGCCCTTTATGCTTCTTCTGGCAGATATCAGGCAGGGCATCTTTTATGCAGCACTACTTTCTTTTTGGCTTGTCTTTGCTGGCGAGCATATGATGGTTTGTTGATTGAAGTATTATATTTATCATAAATTTAATACCGTTATAAGACCAGCTATTTATGTTTTGGTACAAAAAAGAGGCTCAACTATACAGGGTTTTCTCTCTAGTATACCAAAGGGCAAAGGCTACTGCGAACCAGATGAGTGAGGGATTTTTGAAGTTACGAATATAGGAGCCTATAAAAATAAAACAACTATTATCACACCGGTGTACTTTTGCCTGATGACCAACAGTCACGACCAGATCTATTCGTGTGGTAGAAACTAGAAAGAATTGAACTCAATTTTGGTCATCCGGACCGGCCTCTATGCACAGATTCGGCTGGAACGAACTTTCCGATTTTCCTTTCTAGCCAGCGTATGCAGGTCAACCTCTTTGGTGAACGGCAAATTGAATGTTGTCCTAAGATTGGTTTTCACACAAAAGCTGAAGGTGATTAGAACAGTGTATAGCTAGTACCTATGAACGCTGTTCGTAGCGAGGATTTCATAGTAAATAAGATAGTTAATAAGAACAGGCAATTAAAATGTTTAAACGTTTCTGTAATGACTTGTTAGTGCATCTAGATATTTTATGCATCTCTCATGTTATTTTTAGAAAAATGAGGTACCTCGATTTCATGATCTTCTCATAGTTATTCTGCATTCTCCCTGAAATAATGATGATTTTTAATCATCAATATTTATTCAATTATGATTTAAACATTATTGATCCATATCTATATTCTCCGAAAAATGTCAACTACTATTAAAAAGTATGCATCTGATACTATCACTAACTAGCTATTATAAACAACAGAATATTCTATAACTTTCTATTGCCATACAACTTTCACTTGGAAATAGATGCCTGCCACAAATGAACTAGCACGAGGAGATCTGATCATTGTGTCAAAAGTTATATGTTATGTGAAAGTTATGTGAAATTCTGATCCTTGAGGTTCCCTTATACACATCTCTCCACTAAATTAAGTGCATCTAACGGATAATTTTGATTCTTATGGAACATGATCTTATGAAGTTATATCATTGTGCGAAATCTCAATGTGAGGACAATGAAGTTCGTGATTATGATTGAAGCTAAGTATGAGGTGTTTTTCGAAATACAAGGAGCATTGTTGTCAGGTGTACCTGAAAATCTATATGAAATAGAGCGCTCTGCCAAGTCTCAGATTGTTGAGCACAAAATTACGCCCAGAGGGATTTTGAATTATATGTTTAAATGATAACAAAAGGAAGATATTGTACATCAAAGTTAATTTTTTCTTGAAATTTCACTCATTTTTGAAAAATCAAAACTCCATACTCATTGGAGATAGACAGTTCCGAATGATCTCATTTTATTCATAATTTCATAATCTAAAAAAAGGCGGGAGCGAATTTTTCTATGAGATTACTGGATTTGGCGGAAACAGGTGAAAACTGGAAAAAGAACCGAAAATACAAGGTTTTTGGACCATTCTGTATCCATCACAAGGATTTTTGCTTGCAAAAATTAGGTCTGGACTTCTCTTATGTATCCAAACAATATCTTAGAAAATCAGAACTACCATATGAATTGCAAGCACCAATGTATATAGTGTATATTCTGGGTCGTTTTTTACATGAAACAGCCCCAGAAGAATTTTTCTTGACGGTTCTATAATATAGTACAATATAATATAATTAATGTATTATAGTATATATAATACATATTTGTATTATGTATATTGGGGCGCTGAATTCGAATCTGAAATTTGCTGACACGCCAGAGGGCGGCAACCCCCCCCCCAAAAAGACCCAAAATTTCGGACTTTTTTTACTTCTTCCATCTTTTTACTTTTCATCTTAAACTGGATTAAATCTATATCAAGTATCATTATTTGTTATAATGTGATTCATCTTGTGTTTAAGCCAAAAGCTGATTTAATTCAGTTTGAGCATTCACTGTGCAAACGGCCCTTTATCTCGAAAACCTTGAGGTTTTCGATAAAAAGCATTCTTGAAAATATTAAATTAATAATTCAATTAATATTAATTAATTGAGTCGTCGCGCAGGACTCTACCATTTTTGGTTCCGGAGCTACAAATTTTCAAAAAGGAGTATTTTTAAAGGGTTTTTCAAAATTATGCAAACCTACCACTTCTACTCTATACAACTTTGATATTTTTCTAGTAATGATAAAAAACCACACATCACGTGAAAGAACAATTAATTCTGAACAGGATTCTCTAGGAATTTTCAAATTTAGTAGTTGTGGGAGGGGGAATACACAGAAAAATACAAAATCATGTCCTACAGCCAAAATACAATTTTTTCATTATAATACCTTCTCAAGGCCTCCTAAAAAAACATATTTCGGCTGAAATCATCTCACGAGGGTTTATGTTTTATGAGAATCACCCGTTAGATACACAGAATTAATTGTTCTTTCACGTGATGTGTGGGTTTTCATCATTACTAGGAAAAGATCCAAGTTCTATAGTGTAGAAGTGGTAAGTCTGCATAATTCTGAAAAACCCTAGAAAAATACTCATCTTTTGAAAATTTGTAGCTCCGAAACCAAAAATGGTAAGAGTCCTGCGCGACGACTCAATTTATTGGACATTTTATTATCTTTTATTTTGTAGAGAATGCATGCTTTTTAACGAATACCTCAAGGTTTTCGAGATAAAATAGAAAAATTAAAAGGAGTCCAAAATTTTGGGGGTTTTGGGAAAACCTTGAGGTTTTCGAGATTGAATGGAAAAAGTAAAAAAGTCCGAAATTTTGAGGGTGAAGTCGACCTCTGACTTGTCAGCAAATTTCAGATTCGAATTCAGCGCCCCAAAATACATATAGAACCGTCGATAAAACTCTTTAGGGGCTGTTTCCTGAAAAAAACGATCATTTGACTGGACTAAAACCTTTTGTTGTTTTTCAATTATATCACATGTTTCATTGCATCATTCATCTCTACCGTCAATAACAACATCATTATTACAAATAATATCATGTTGATTCCGTTCATTAACGTGTCTTTCTTTTTTCATGTCAAATTGCTGATTCATTTTTGGATAATAGATACAGGTAAGACAAAAATCTGAATTATTTGTAGATGCATATTGCTACTACCATACATCCTAGCAACGAGAATGGAATAATATCTTTGTTCTAAATTTATGGTTGAAGAAATGAATGTTTATCAATGAATTTCTCTCAAATTGGAGTGTAGGCTACTCTTGGTTGATTCGAAATATAAATTTTCAATTTATATTGGATCAGTAAATTTCTTATCATTTTTAAATAATTATATAATTTTCTTTTGAAATTCAATCTAACACGTTATTTTTGCTATTTATTAAAAATATTTTCATTCACTAAACAAAACAAACTACTCACTGAAACAAAAAATATTTCTTATATTTTTTGGCTTTTAGACAATAATTACATTTATCAAGATCTTGCATGAATGAATGCATATTGAAATACGAGCTGGAGGATATAACTAGAATCATGTTTAACTCTTGAATTATTTCAGGAAAATAATAAGAGTCAACTCAAAAGCTACTGGAAGCATCTGAGTGGTGTTGCTATTGGCTGCATTTCTCTGTTCATTTTCGATGTTTGCGAACGCGGAGTTCAACTCCGAAATCCATTCTACTCCATATGGGTGACTGACATCGGAACTAATTTGGCTGTATCCTTTCAATTAACACATTCTATTCATTTTGTATCACATTCATTCATTTGATAAATTGACAAGAAAAGAAATTGCTTTTATTATATGATAATGCAATATTCTGGGTTACTACCTTAGATTTAAAATGCTTCCCCTATTTTTGTTTTTTTTTCTGCTCCTCTAAATCAATTAACGTGTGTATTAACCTTTCAACTATCTCCAAAATGAACCACTATTATTTGTATTTGAGAAATCTATCACGGAGGGAAAAACAGAAACTCCATGTATGCATTGAATTCCATCACGAGTTGCTTCTTTCACGTCTAGCAGGTTTCTGGAACACCTCAAAACTACTAGATCTGAAAAAATCTCTTAACAAAGAGTTTGCACTTTCAATGAGCTACATCAATAATATTTCTGATGACATAAGGTTTGAGAATTGCAGTGGAATTTTTTTAATGGTCAACTTATATGAATAATTATTGCCGTGCTACCAATTTTGTCCAAAATAGTTTGATAGTTTTCACCTATCACACAAGGAAAGTTATCGGTTCCATTTATACCAATATCTTGAGAAATCATGAATGGATTTAATGCCCATGAATAAGAAGTCCAGTTCAGAGCAAATCAAATTATAAGTTTCATAAAACTTGGGCAATTGAAAACGAAAAAACACTTAACAGAACCATTTAATACTTAAAACAGAAACTTCTTACAAGCTAAATACTCATCTGTACATGTTAATTTCATTTATGTGGCTACAGGCTTTCAATATTACACAAAACATTTAACACAAATTGAGAAAATAATGGAAATATTCACATTTCAATTAAAACATCTTAAACTTCACTTATATAGAAAAATATCAAGAGGATAAAAACACTTCTACAATCCAGCAGCCATTTTTCCTGAGAGAGAAAAACCTGAAGTTCCAAGTGCCACCACCCCAAGTGCCCCACCTAAACACGTCATCAATTGCCAACCTCCCCAATGGAAAAATACAAGTTTACAATTTACATTTATTATTCTCAATAGAACTTTATTTTCAATCTGTTTTGAATTTATTTAACCTCTATTTTGTTTAGAATTATTTGTTAATTCAGAAAGAGAACTTTATTACAGTAATTTATCCAACATTAGAACAGCTGATAAAATTTCAGGCAGATGTTAAGTCCACATATAAATTACACCGATATTGACTATCAAATTCTATTTATATTTGAATATCGAATTGAAGATTAGATTTTTATTGAGAAAATGTAATATCACAAATACCTCCCTCTTGACATAAAAAAATTACTGTTTGAGAATTAAAAAAAAAAATTTACATTGAAACAAATGGAAATTGTTGAAATTTTAAATTTGAGAACAGGAAACATTTTTCTACAAAAACATTACATGGTCTCTTATAATTGAAAATTATTATAAAAATTCATCAATAGCATTTATTATATATTTCCAAACAATATTTCAAAATATAGAATAACAAAATTATTTTTGATTTAGCTTTATGATTCAAGAAAATTATCTCAACAGAAAATTTAATATATTTAAAAAATAGTTCTTGAAATTTTACATAAGTTTAATAAATTAAAAAAATCAAATATTATTGCATAAAAATTTAGTATGTTAAACAGAATTTTTAATGAATTGATGAATTGTTACATTTAATTTTCATATAAAAATTTCATTAAATTAAAAAATGTCCATTTCTTTCACTGTTGACGCGGTTGATTTTTATCCATACGAAGTTTGAAAAAAGTCTGTTAAGGCACTCAGTGTGAATGCCAGTTAAGTGTGACTCCAAACGAACTTGATCTTCCGTTTGTGATGACATCAGTGTTGGACTGATCTGGATACACGAGACATCAGTTAGCATGGCCTCATGCTTGTAGTTGACTGGTACATGCCAAGCTGGATACAGGAGACATCTGTTAGCATGGCCTCATGCTTGTGGTAGACTGGTACATGCCAAGCTGGATACAGGAGACATCTGTTAGCATGGCCTCATGCTTGTAGTCGACTGGTACATGCTTTAACTTAGGTAGGGTTTGGTTTTTTGATATTTTCAGCTTTCAATGTTTAGAGTTCAGCATACAGGATTAATTTAGGTGAGGATATTTTGAATCAGTTTCTTTCAGGATACAGTGACTGTTATTTGAGTTTAAAGTTGCGAACTTGGATATGGATAGCAATTACCTCCAGGTAATATAGTAGTACAGAAGTTGGACATCAATGGCAATTGTGACTATTGGGCATAAGTGACAATTGTGGCTATTACCTCCAGGTAATACAGCAGTGAGAAGCTTCAGTTGCGTAATCAGCAATCCACTAATGAGTCACACCAATTCGAAAATCACCCAAATGTTCTTAACACTCTTCATGGCATTCACTTGTTTTGTAGATCCTGAGATTTACGCGATAATTATTTCGATGTTAACTTCCACGCTGTACCTGTTATTTTAGTATGCTTATAAACTAAAAGAAAAGTTTGATTAGGCTACCAATACAATCTAATGAAATTTTAAAAGTTATTCACAAGTATGTAATAAGTATAAAAATGAAATTTATTGTTAATATCTTATTATACAGTCAGCAACACATAAATTTCCTCAATTTCAATAGAGTCATCAATTACAAAAACTTAAAGTATTTAATAATTTCATGTTTATTCATTCACTGTTCAAATAACAAAATTTAATCCATTCTTAAAAATTTCAGAACATAATCAAATACATGTTATAACACCCTGTATCATTATCAAAATTGCAAAAAAAACATCAGATCATCACCAGAAGAATAATTTCAACACATACTTTAATATATTCAGACAATTGGTCTTCCACTAAAAATCATTTCATAATACAATATATCTGCATTTCATAACATAATCTGGTGACATAATTGAAATATTTGCATTTTTATTTGAAAACTTGATATTTCACATTATTTTATGATTTATCATTCAGTATAACATTTCAAATTTGATTTATGTTTGATTTAGGATTTCAAAGTTATTTGTGTGGACAAATTTATAAATTTTAATTTTAATTTTGTTCATATAATTTATAAAAACAAATTATTTAATATTATTAACCTTCGTTTGTTGGATACTATAGTTTATTTCGACTTTTCAATGTTCTAAACAAACTACATTTCATGACAAAACTTAACTACTAATCATTAAACAAGAAGTCATTCAAAACATCAATAATATTTTGCTTCAATGGCAATCAGTATTCATAAGTAATCATTTTGCATCTATGGCAGTCAACATAAGTAATCATTTGCATCTATGGCAATCAACATAAGTAATCATCATTTTGCATCTATGGCAATAATAATCAATCAACACAAAAAATACAATCTCATTACTGCCTCTCCAAATCATAACCTTTTGGTCATTCCTTCTCTAGGCAATAATGGTTTTCCATCTCAAATAAACATTCATATACCAGCAAAATTCTAATCATCAATACCCACAAAAAATTTTACATACACTCCAGCATCCATTTTAAACGATAATTAATCATATCAAAGTTTATAGAAAAACAGTTTTTAAATTTAGAAAAAAGACATCAATTTACGAGTAATATTTAAATTTAGCAGAAATTCAAACTTCAACACATTTCAATTAATAATATGACAAAACCTTTACATTCAATAAAATCATCATTATTCGAATTAACTTTTATTTATCTTGATCATTTCCTATTTATGGCAACACAATTCATTGATACTTTCAACTTTTGAAGTTTTTATTATTATAACAGAAGAATTTATACATCAGATTAAATTTCAACATTTTCTAAATTGATCCATTTATTTTTCAAATAATTTCTGAATTTGAAAACTGTATAATAACTACAAACCATTTCACGATTACAATACAAAGAAGATCAAGATGGATAATGGGTAAATGAGTTGAAAAATACAGTACAAAATAAGAGAAAAAAGAATAATGTGTAAATAAATTCCCTAAGTAATACAAAGAAGAGAGAGATTAATTAGAGCCTATCCTACATGTAAGTTGAAAACTTCCATAAGGAAGTATATTTAATAAAATATACTTCTATGGAATTTTGTAGATTCCAAGTATGACTCTAATTTGTTATAACTGTGAGCTATCACTCTCACAGAAACAACTGGTGAAGGAAAAATATTTTTACTATTGTGACTGGGTGAAGAATTCCTGTAAGGTAATGTGATAGCAGACTCTAGTATCGGACCACAAAATCAAAAGTATGCAATAAATTTACAAACATTTGATGTTGCAGTCTTATGGTTTTTATATCGCAAACAAGTAGGTCAGATAATCGAGTCCAGCCATATGTAGTTCATGGCCACACCTCTAAAAGAATCACATCTACTCATCTACCAAAGATCCAAAGTATTGGACAGCAAAATAAAAAATGCAAAATGGGTTAAAAGCCCAGAAGAAAACTATAACCTAATTACATATGGCTTATGACACGATATGCAATGAAAGATGAGAATTGGGGACATAATTTGCTCTGTAAACCCTAGTTACCTAATATGATACACGACAAAATAGACATAATTAGAATAAGTGATGTATGATGAGAAAATATATCACAAGCACACAATTATTTATACTACAGTAGATAGATTCTAGAAAAATTAAGTTTGATCAACAATTTAAAGATTAGGAAAATAAGCTACAATTTCAACTTCCAACATTATTTCAGAAGAATAATTGAAATTCACATATTTAAATGACTATGGACAAGATTGGTTAAGATATGCATCATAGAAGAAAATTACTGAATACTACACAAAGACAGGAAAGAATCGAAATTTGAAAAGATTTAGGGCCAAGAAAATAGGCTACAGGAAAGGAAAAAGACAATTATGGACTCTTACCATAAGCAGAGTGGCGATTATGCTATTCTGAATCCCGGCATAACACAGGATTCCTAATCATTACATAGTGCCGGGGAATACCCTTTCATCATGTGATTCACTGTCATCATCTTGTAAGCAAGCAACTTAAAACAACCTTTGAATACCAACAAATCAATGGTGACTTTGCGCGCCCACTTTGTTTGTTTAGGTACATGATTTTGTTCATGAGTTCATATTGTTCAAAGTAGCCATTCTGCTCACAATAGTCAGTCAAGTTCACTTGAGAATGCATTGCATACACCTTTTCAATTTTCAGTTGAAAGTTGAATTCATCAACTTGATTCAAAGCAAGATTCATTTCGTTTACATTGTTTCTAACCTCTACAGAAACTTGTCTCATGTAAACATTCACTTTGTTCATGTTGAACTAGGTTATCGAGTCAATAATTACACCTAACATCTTAAGTATATTATGTACTTTATTAACTCATTATTGCAAAATACACATACAGTGCGATCTACTACCGTGTACAAAACATCACACGTCATTGCGACCGGTTACACAAACAGACAGTCTAGTTACGATGGCCAACGCCTTAAGGCCGGTTTCATATAGCAACCAGTGATACCACATTAACTATAAATACGTGCATGTCGCTGGCCCGGCTATGATCGAATTTCAACATACTAACCATGTCAATATTTAGTACCTATTTAGTACCTCCAATGAAAAAATTTGTACCTCACCCCTAACTGAGTTATTGATTTTTCTAAAGTGCCGGGCCAGAGACATGGTTGCCCGGCTATCTTCAAATTTGAACTCAAGCTGTGCACCAATATTTAGTACCTATTTAGTTCTATTTAGTACCTCCAATGAAGAAATTTGTACCTTAAAGGTGGCGGAAATACAGCATGAAAATAGTTAGGGTCAATGACCTCTCAGCCCGGCTATGTCTGAATTTCACCAATCTAACTATGCCAATATTTAGTTACTATTTAGTACCTACAATAAAAATTTTTTTATCTCAAAGGTTACAGAGTTATTGCATGAAAATAGTTAGGGTCAATGACCTCTCAGCCCGGCTATGTCTGAATTTCATAAATCCAATTATGCCATTAAATAGTACCTATTTCGTACTATTTGGTACCTTCAATAAAAAAATTTCACCTCAAAGGTAACAGAAAAAATACAGCATGAATGTGGCAAATGTCTGTGACCTCTCAGCCCGGCTATGTCTGAATATCATCAAACTAATTATACCAATATTTAGTTCCCATTAGTACTATTTAGTACCTACAATAAAAATTTTTCATCTCAAATGTTACAGAGTTATTGCATGAAAATAGTTAGGGTCAATGACCTCTCAGCCCGGCTATGTCTGAATTTCATCAATCCAATTATGCCAATATTTAGTACCTATTTCGTACTATCTAGTACCAACAATAAAAATTTTCTTTTCTCAAAGGTTACAGAGTTATTGCATGTAATAGCAGGGGTCAATAACCTCTGCCCATGGGCATGTCACTGGCCCGGCTATGTCTGAATTTCAACAAAATAATTATGCCAATATTTAGCACCTATTTCGTACTATTTAGTACCACCATTAAAAACATTTGTAGTTGTACCCTAAAGTAGAGCTTGCACTACATCGGTGGAGCGGCGCGGCGCGGCGCGGCGCGGCGCGGCTATGTCTGAATTTCAACAAACTAATGATGCCAATATTTATTATCCATTTTTTACCATTATTAAAAACATTTGCACCTTCAAGTAGAGCGTGCACTACGAAGGTGGTGCGGCGCGACGCGTCACGGCTATGTCTGAATTTCAACAAACTAATGATGCCAATATTTAGTATCCATTTTTTACCATTATTAAAAACATTTGCACCTTCAAGTAGAGCGTGCACTACGAAGGTGGTGCGGCGCGACGCGGCACGGCTATGTCTGAATTTCAACAAACTAATGATGCCAATATTTAGTATCCATTTTTTACCATTATTAAAAACATTTGCACCTTCAAGTAGAGCGTGCACTATGAAGGTGGAGCGGCGCGATGCGGCGCGGCTATGTCTGAATTTCAACAAACTAATGATGCCAATATTTAGTATCCATTTTTTACTATTTATTACCATTATTAAAAATATTTGTACCTTAAAGTAGAACGTGCACTAGGTCGGTGGAGTGGCACGGAGAATTTTTGATCTCGAATTAAATACATATGATCAAATGTACCTCCATGCACTTGGACCGCGGCGCGGATCCCGAAGAGTCTCTGAACTTGACGAGGAACGGCGTCTTGCCGCGCTGCGATCGTAGTGCTAGTGCACGGACCTTCCATCCTCTCTCTTGCGCGCCCCACCTCGCCGCTCCACCGACCGAAATGGTAGAGGTATTTCCACAAGTATAAAATTGGGCATACACAATACTAGATTGGAAAACTAAAAAATTGAAACTTTTCATTTTATTGACATCACACTTATATCTTAATAATTCACCACCTATTTTATTGCATCATGAACATTTTTCAAATGTAGAATTGTTGAAATGAGTACATTGACAAGAAAGATACGTTTTGGCACTTATAGGAACTATAATGAGGAATTTCTCAGTTACTATACATGAAATATAATAGTATTCACAATTTTTATAGGAGGATAATTTCTCATAATTGAAGATTTGAATTCATTCAGAGTTGTCTATAAACCATATATTTCTTAAAACAACTGATAAAGTATTTGACAGTGCGGTAGAAAACATATTTAAAAAAATTGATCATTACTCAGTTAGGTACTTTACATTAAGGAGTAATTTTAAACAAGTCAAAAAATCAACTATATAAACAATAACAATTAACTATAAAAAATTAAAAGATTTATTGAGTAATACAAAATGGGATAGTATTTATGAAAATCTATCCAATGATGTTAACGATTTGCTAAAAATATTCTTTTCGGTTTTGACTTAGTGTATAGAAATTCTAGTCAGGAAATAAAAATACCACACAGATATAAACCTTTGAAGCAATGTAATACTTCTGGATCAATAGAATCAATGAGAACTACAGATAAATTATATAAGAGATCAATAGAAGAACCTTCAACACAAAACTGAAACATGATCTTAAAACATACAAAAATTTATTAAAAAGATTGATTCATGAAACAAAAACAAACTATTATCGATCAAAAATAGAGGAATTTAGGAGTGATAAACGTAAACTATGAATTTACATAAATGAAATCATTCAATTAAAATGATGAACCAGGAATAGATTCAGCTGAATTAGATAGATATTTTTGCAAGTTGGTAAAAACTTGGCTGCTCAAATTGAACAAAATATCACTACAACAGATTTCACATATAAGAGAACCGATGAATTAAATGCATCTTTTCTCTCAGTCCCGTAAGTCCACCGGAGGTGGTAGAAACTATAAAAACTCTGAAAAATAACTCTTGTCCGGGTCCTGATAATATTCATAATAGAACACTGAAGCAGGGGTGCCCAGCCCCCCCAAGGGCAATGGCGCAAGCCCCCCCCCCAATCCAAGTGTAATGCCCCCCCCCAAAGTACCCCAATTCCCAACCCTTTAGTTTTCAACATTAGTCAGTGTATGACAATAAAATTCACATCTTACATTCTAATCTTCTAAATGAAATTATTTACCTTTGTCTTGTGAGGAGTTCTTTCTGTTTTCATAATATTGTAAAAATATATACCATCGTTCCTTATCTCTTTTAGAATAGAAATAAAGTATCTTTTTGATATCATTTTTGAGACTAGCAGTGCACCCGTTCTTGTTCGGGAGGACTAGTAAATCCTTGAAGGACCATTGTAAATTAATTAAGCAAAGGAAATCAGAATAATAGTGGATGTTGAAGTTATAATTTATTTTTGTCAAAGATTTACCTTCAAACTCATAGGCTTAGAATTACTAAAATTCCTGCATACAAAATATTATCAATTGTATTTTTTATGCTGTATATTGAGTTACACTTAGTAAAATATAATATTGTAAAGGTGGGAAAAAGTATTAAAATTAACTACATTAGGATAATATTTCTATTTAATACCTTGATTTTTTAGCCATGATTCAAAATGTTTACATAAAATATAAAAAAATCATGCCCCCCCCCAAAAATGTTGATGGCGCAAATTGCGCCATGCCCCCCCCTTGTGGGCACCCCTGCGTGAAGCAGATATCAGATCTAATAGCTGAACCCCTCTCTTACATTTTAATTAAATGTTTTGAAACCGCTGTATTTCCTGATTCATTTAAAATAGCTAACATCAAACCGTTTCCTGAAAAAGTTGATAAAAATAATCCAAGTAACTATAGACCTAATAAGCTTAATTGGCAACATTGCCAAAATATTGCAAAAATTATTTAATATACGAATAATGAAGTTCACACAAAATAATAACATTATTAATGTAACCAATATGGTTCCCTTTCTAATAAAAGTACTGCGGATGCGCTAGTATATTTTGTAAACAATGTAACAGATAGGTTAAATTCCAATAAAAAACCACTTGCAGTCTTCATGGATTTATACAAGGCTTACGATACCATACCACATGATAAAATTTGCAACAAATTGGAGAAGTACGGTTTTAGAGGTCATTCCTTAAAATTCATAAGAAGTTACTTGTAAGGTAGATCCCAAATTTTAAAATAAAAGTATAGAGAAACTGTCATTTTAAGGCCTGCCCCAGGTAACTGTACTGTACTTTCACCATTTTTTTTTCATACTTTATGTAAATAATTTGCTAAAATATGTGAGATTTCCATCTTTTGCTGATGATTCAGTTATTATATTCTCAGAAAATATTTGGAATGATACTTTCATTGTTGCAGAGCATGATATGACTATTGTGAAGAATTGGATGGACTCTAATGCTTTGAGTTGAAATTTAGAAAAAAAACAATTACATAGCTTTCACAGCAAATAGAGAGGGTAAACCTGACAACCAATATAAGTTACAACTATTCAAACTGTTCTTCAATCAACCAACCAAACATTGATAGATGCTCTTGTCCTGTTATTAATAGGAAATCAACCTAAAATATCTTGGTATATGCGGGTCGATGAGTGTCTCAAATGGGACATCAATGTTAACTTACTATGTAAAACACTAGAATACCTATCATATAAATTAAAAAATCTGAAAAATGTGCTATCTTCCTCAGAATGCAAATATGTATATACGGCACTAGTAGGGTCCCTAATGCGATATGGTTTTGTGAGACTTTCGATACCCATATTAAAAACCTTTTTCCAATAAAAAAATTCATCATAATGTCAATTTTAAATAAACCTAGAACTTATGATACTAAGATTTTGTTCAGTGAATTTGATGTTAAAACTATACGACATATCTTAGTTTCATTTTCATAACAAATTACAGTTTCAAATACGAGCATAATTTCCCTCTACCCGATGGCAAATTATAATCTTAGACCTAATTCAAAAAGAAAATATGAAATATATAATACTATCTCAACTATTTTTAGAAGGCAACTTTACTAGATTAGCAGTAAATTCGTGAATATACTAGAAAGTGAATTTCCACTTAATAATTTCCGAAGTAATAAACACAGAAAAAGTCGATGACTTTTATATAATAATCAATTTCATGCTATAAATTACATGTTCAAACACTACATACGGTACTCTAAAGAGTATGTAGTGTTTAAAATTAAGAGTTAATTTTCATGTATGTATCTTAGTTTAAGTGTAGTAGCATATACCGGTACTTATATTTTTTTTTTTTGTGAAGCTTTTTTTGCATATTTTGTTTTTGGCAAATAGAATTCATTCATTCATTCATTTCATAATTTTTCTCATAAATAAAATTGGGCCTACATTATACTTGATCATAAAACTTGAAAATTAAACTTTTCATTATATTCACATCACACTTAAATCACTAATCAATTCACAACCTAAACCAGTCAGCAATAAATATCAGTAGCCTACGCCAGTTAGCAACATATCTGCAACATACATATCAGAACAGTTTTATCAGTTCACGATCAAATATTTCATTAAAATACATTTCAAGTGACTAATTACAATTAATTTCATTCAATCAAGAATATTACTGTTGATAGGCCTATCAATCAACAAAATTTCTGGGATCATTGCTAAAGAAATCTATGAATGGACTCGAGAAATTTAAATTATTTTGACTTAATATAGTGTTTCCATTTCATGCTATTATTCACCATATTTTTTAGAGTTATAGTGTGGGGGAATTCATAATCAATCGTCTACTTTATTTTTCGTTGTATTCTTCAGAGCATTCTCTCCCCATTCAATTTTTGTAATTTACAGCAAATAAATTCAATTGATTTAAATTTATCCGTCCACATAAAGACAGAAATAAGTCCCATTGATTATTGTTCACTGGCATAGAAAAGTATTTTAGACACATTAGTGAAGTATTTTATACACGAATCTGTAATCCAATAATTGCATAGATATATTTTTTGAGGGTATGGATCATTCATCACTAGGTATAAACTTAACATGATAGCCCAATGAATGATAAACTCGACCGATGGAGATGGAAGAATATTATCAATACCTAATATTGTACAGAGTGGGTGAAATGTATGAGAACGGCTTAATATCTCATACACAAAGGTCATTTGACGGTGAGTGCGATTGAGGATCCTACTCAAATTTAAAATAGTATTCTACTGTGACTTTAATAATCTGGCCAGTCATCTTGGGCCCACCATTTTGAATGTAAGTTTATTTTTTGTGAATAGCAAGATGGTCGTACGATAGTCTACATGATTTCGATACTGAATTTGAATTCAAAATGAATGGTGAAAGCCACACATCGATAATAAGCCAAACCGTTTCGAATATATTCACATCATTAATCAATATAATGCAAATCAGACAGGAAATAACTACATTTTACCTATAATATGATGCAAATCAGACAGGAATTAAATACATTTTACCTATAAAACTCTACTGTTCATTGAAACTAATACTTCCAACACCCATTGTATTCACATCTTTTACACTTCTAACGAAACAATTTGTTAGGTAAGATTTTTAATGTAGGCTACTTACTTATTTAATTTCTGATTTGCAGGGTTTTCTGAACTTTCGAAACGGTTTGACATATCAATGTGCGATGTGCGGTTTTCACCATTAATTTTGTCTTCAATTTCCTAATTGCAATCATGTATCGCATGATCACCTTCCTATTAAAAGAAAATACATTCAAAGTGGCGGACCAGATTCTTTAAGTCACAGTGAAGTAGTACTGTTTTTTTAATTTTATTAGGATCCTCAATCATAACAACCGTCAAATTAGCTTTGTGAATGAGATATTAAGCCATTCTCATACATTTCACCCACTATGTATAATTATTGTACACGTGTACACAAATATAAATTTATCGAAACGTACCTTGCATTAAACTGTATAGACCAATACTCGACAGGGTACCGATTTGCTTGGCGACACACAAATCTTGGAGTCTTTAGTGTCATCGTATAGCTCCCATGTATCATTGCACCGTCTTACATAAGCAACATAATGTCCAATACTTGTGATGCTTGATGTTTTCCCACAGAATCTATTTCCCTATATCTATTACATTACTATAGTAAGCTATGAATAAGATAATTATTATCCATCCTTGTTTTTGAGAATTGACCTCGCACATCTTTGATTTGAGGGTGCTGAATCCGAATCTGAAATCGCGAATTCTCTATCTTCATTTTGAAGCGATTTAGGTTTTGATGGATAGAGGAGACATAATCGTTTCCTAGAAAAATTGACGCAAACCTGGCTGAGATTGATCGAAGAAAGCAGAAACCTTCAAACCTCAGAAATTTACAACGATCTCCCGTCTACACGATGCAAACTTAGCGCAAAACTTGGCAGGTTTGCGCTAATATCGTTGTCGTGTAGACCGGGCATACGGTACAGCTATTTTCAAAATTATTATTTTTGCATTTCTATTAATTGGAATTTGCTATGTTTTGGGAGCAATAATGTTTCTCCTAGAAAGCAGTTATCATTTTTTCTAATTAAACAATAAAATAATGAACTTGTATTTAATGGATTGGAATCATTTTGAAATATACTCATAAATGTGTATGAATTTCTACTAAAATCGCTCATTGGACATAACCCCTACAAACATCTCCATTTGAAGAAATCCATAAAGAAGGAAAATAAAAAAAGTAAGAGAATACAAGATAAGAAAATAAAAATGAAATAAAATAGGCATATATTCTTGAATGATTATGAACTTATCCTAATTACAATAATTATTAGAAGAATCAAGAAATCACTTATCCTAGGATGTGAAAAAGCAATCCATGAATCTATCTCTCTCAGAAGTCTTCCATTTAAATGATCGGTTATGAAAAGAGCAGGTATCACATTTATAAGCTTATAATCAAATTGTCTTTTACAAATAGATAGAACTGCATTGTGTGATTCAAATGTAATGGTTGAGGGATAAAGATTAAAAGGTGATATACGAAGGTTGAAAAGTTCTCTATGTTCATTGATGTAAATAATTAAATTCTTTATATACAGCTGCTCAACCGTCAAAACATTAAATTCATTGAAAATACTTTCACCTCGTGGAAGTGCCACCACCCCTGAGATGACGGAGAAAGTACCGCTATGGGAAAGCACCACCACCGACAACATCAGTACAGTGGAGAAGGTGCCACTGCGGGAAAGCGCCGCCGCCGCCGAGACGACGGAGGGAATGCCGCAAAATCAATACAGAAAAACCTAAACTTAATACTAATACTGAAACTAAACATGTAATAAAATATTTGATAAATTAAAATCTCAAATTATAGAGAATTCTTTTCCCATAGTAATTGTAAATACTATTATATTTCATCTACTGTAATTGGAAAATAGTTTCTATAAGTGCCAAAAATTATCTTTCTCCTCAATGTACTCATTTCAGCAATGCCCGGCCTGAAGAAGAGCGGAAAATGGAAAGCCCGTGCACTGCGAGCGCGGCGCGGCGCGACGCGGTTCCGATCCCGAAGAGTTCAGAGACTCTTCGAGATCTGCGCCGCGCCGCGGTCCAATGCATGGAGGTCACAAAGTAGAAGGAATTCTTTCTTCTCTGTGATGGAGGTAAACTTGATCACTTGATACGCCGCGCCGCGCCGCTCCACCTTCGTAGTGCACGCTCTACTTGAAGGTGCAAATGTTTTTAATAATGGTAAAAAATGGATACTAAATATTGGCATCATTAGTTTGTTGAAATTCAGACATAGCCGCGCCGCGCCGCGCCGCGCCGCGCCGCTCCACCGATGTAGTGCAAGCTCTACTTTAGGGTACAACTACAAATGTTTTTAATGGTGGTACTAAATAGTACGAAATAGGTGCTAAATATTGGCATAATTATTTTGTTGAAATTCAGACATAGCCGGGCCAGTGACATGCCCATGGGCAGAGGTTATTGACCCCTGCTATTACATGCAATAACTCTGTAACCTTTGAGAAAAGAAAATTTTTATTGTTGGTACTAAATAGTACGAAATAGGTACTAAATATTGGCATAATTGGATTGATGAAATTCAGACATAGCCGGGCTGAGAGGTCATTGACCCTAACTATTTTCATGCAATAACTCTGTAACATTTGAGATGAAAAATTTTTTATTGTAGGTACTAAATAGTACTAAATGGGAACTAAATATTGGTATAATTAGTTTGATGATATTCAGACATAGCCGGGCTGAGAGGTCACAGACATTTGCCACATTCATGCTGTATTTTTTCTGTTACCTTTGAGGTGAAATTTTTTTTATTGAAGGTACCAAATAGTACGAAATAGGTACTATTTAATGGCATAATTGGATTTATGAAATTCAGACATAGCCGGGCTGAGAGGTCATTGACCCTAACTATTTTCATGCAATAACTCTGTAACCTTTGAGATAAAAAAATTTTTATTGTAGGTACTAAATAGTAACTAAATATTGGCATAGTTAGATTGGTGAAATTCAGACATAGCCGGGCTGAGAGGTCATTGACCCTAACTATTTTCATGCTGTATTTCCGCCACCTTTAAGGTACAAATTTCTTCATTGGAGGTACTAAATAGTACTAAATAGGTACTAAATATTGGTGCACAGCTTGAGTTCAAATTTGAAGATAGCCGGGCAACCATGTCTCTGGCCCGGCACTTTAGAAAAATCAATAACTCAGTTAGGGGTGAGGTACAAATTTTTTCATTGGAGGTACTAAATAGGTACTAAATATTGACATGGTTAGTATGTTGAAATTCGATCATAGCCGGGCCAGCGACATGCACGTACTATAAATAAAGTTACAATTATTATACTTAACAGTTTACAATCTTCCTAACCTTCAATGTAGCAATAGTACTTTCTTGATAGTTGACTTTCAATGATGACAACTCCCTACCTACTTCTTTACTCAATTCTACTATCTCACTAGGGTTGACTTTTTCAACAACAGTAACTAGGCCTACATTATCAGAAACTTGAATGAATTGATCTTGTATCTCAACACTACTATTATCCTGCTTCAATTTGCTTTCATCTTCATGATTATCAATCAATGTTTCATGTGTATCTTTCAATAGAAAGTTTATACTAACCTGTTCTAATCTGATGTTAGCAAATTCTTGTTTTATATCATTAAACCTAGCATTTTGATCTTGTTTCAGATTGTCAATCTTAGCATCTTGTTCATCAAACCTAGCATTTTGCTCATCAAACATATGCTTTATAATAACTATTAACTCATCAATTTTAATGTTTTGTATATTGTATGCCATTTTGTTAATATGCACAGATCTATTCATTACCTAGAATAAGTATGAATTATTCATACCTTTGATTGCTCCAGAATTGACCTCCCACTCAGCAGCATACCATTCATAACCTATCAAGATATTCTAGCCTACTAATAATTTCTATAACTAGGGATTCTATGTTTGGTAATGTCCCATCAGATTGTCATTTGGGACAATTTGGTAATTCAGTCCCACACCAGGGCGTACCATTTGCCGTGCTACCAATTTTGTCCAAAAAGGTTTGATAGTTTTCACCTATCACCCAAGGAAAGTTATCGGTTCCATTTATACCAATATCTTGAGAAATCAAGAATGGATTTAATGCCTATGAATTGTTTGTATATCATGTGATGTTACTTAATCACATGATAACTGTTTGATAAAATAATAAGTTGTTTACTGAGTTTAGTTTGTTATCTACGTGAATAAAGATGGTTGCTTCAAATGGCTAAGAATTTATTAAGATATTTAAACATGGCGCAGTCAAGGAATTGAACAGAAAAGGAGAATAATTGAGACCCGCAACACAACTATTCCGATAGTTAAGCAAACTCAAGTTTAAATCGGTTTTGCTTTCAGCACACTTTCTTATCATAGTCTTTGCTATGTTCACTCCCTTTTCAGCTAAGCCGTTAGACTGAGAATAACGAGGACTTATTGTAATAATTTTAAAATCCCACTCCTTTGCGAACTGTATCATTTCTTGGGAGCCAAACGGATTATTATCAGCTATTATAATCTGCGGAATTCCAAACCTGCCAAATAACTGGGATAAAATAGATTTAACAGCCGAACTTGTCTTACTGTTCATTTTTGTTATTTCAAGCCACCTTGAATAATAATCCACAACTATGAGATAAGCTATTCCTTTTACTTCAGCTATATCCACTCCAATTTTTAAAAATGGAAAATCGGGTATTTCATGAGAAAGCATTGGACTTCTTACATTGGACCTTCTATATTTTTGGCAATGCGTGCATGATTCAGCCAGATTTTTTATGTTTGCTCTTATTCCTGGCCAATAATAATATTTTGAGGCAATGCTGTTCATTTTTGTTTCTCCTAAGTGCGTTTCATGGAGCCTATTCAAGATAAAACCTCTCAAATTCTTGGGTATAATAATTCTTGAATTATAATACAATAGACCCTTGCTAAATTGTATTTCATTTCTTATTTTGAAAAAATGCCTTAGTTCTCCTCCATCAACTATGTTATTAAGCCAGCCATTTTCACAATAATCTATAACTTTCCGAAGAACATCATCATTCTGTGTTTCTGTTACAAATTTATTCAAGCGTTTCTCTGAAAATTCAACTTCGCCATTCTCAGTAACACAATGAACCATATCCGCCATGCTCAAATCAACTTTTTCTTTAAATTTGTCTTGAATCTTCATTGGTATACGTCTCGCTGAACTGGCATGTGGCATTGCGTCCTTTTTTAATCGAGTTTTGCACTTGTCGGGGAAACAACCAAGGCCAGTAAACACATCAGAATACGTTTCAAAAAAATACGTTCTATCCTTCACATTGTTGTTTCTACTTTGCTTCTGAACTTCATCAATTCGTTTCACCAGATTCAACTGAATACAAGCTTCAAGGCCTAGAATCGGTACTGTACTCTCTTTGACCACAACAAAGTTTAACAAAGTTCGGCTGTTAAATCTATTTTATCCCAGTTATTTGGCAGGTTTGGAATTCCGCAGATTATAATAGCTGATAATAATCCGTTTGGCTCCCAAGAAATGATACAGTTCGCAAAGGAGTGGGATTTTAAAATTATTACAATAAGTCCTCGTTATTCTCAGTCTAACGGCTTAGCTGAAAAGGGAGTGAACATAGCAAAGACTATGATAAGAAAGTGTGCTGAAAGCAAAACCGATTTAAACTTGAGTTTGCTTAACTATCGGAATAGTTGTGTTGCGGGTCTCAATTATTCTCCTGCTCAGTTAATGTTTGGTCGAATGATAAGAACAAAGTTCCCTTATCCTCAAGATAGTTTGAAACTTCATCAACTTCCTCGGGAAGAAATAGCAGTGCAAATGAAGAACCATAAATTCCAACAGAAAGAAACATACGATAAGCAGTCACGGAAACATGTATCTTATTTCAAAGAAAATCAGCCCATTTATATCCAAGATTGGAGAACAAAATTATGGGAGCCTGGAGTAGTTATTAATGAAGCTGATGCCCCACGGTCCTATGTGGTGAAGTCCAATAGTGGAAGAATATTAAGAAGAAATGAGAGGTTTTTAAGAAGACGATGAAATCAAAGGAAAGGTTGAAAAAGGAAATGTTTGAGAAAGTAAAAGGGGAAGATGTTTGTATATCATGTGATGTTACTTAATCACATGATAACTGTTTGATAAAATAATAAGTTGTTTACTGAGTTTAGTTTGTTATCTACGTGAATAAAGATGGTTGCTTCAAATGGCTAAGAATTTATTAAGATATTTAAACATGAATAAGAAGTCCAGTTCAGAGCAAATCAAATTATAATTTTAATAAAACTTGGGCAATTGAAAACGAAAAAACACTTAACAGAACCATTTAATACTTAAAACAGAAACTTCTTACAAGTTAAATACTCATCTGTACATGTTAATTTCATTTATGTGGCTACAGGCTTTCAATATTACACAAAACATTCAACACAAATTGAGAAAATGAAAATAGTCAGATATCAATTGAAACATCTTAAACTTCACTTATAGCCTATAGAAAAATTTCAAGAGGACAAAAACACTTCTACAAGCCAGCAGCCATTTTTCATGAGAGAGAAAAACCTGAAGTTCCAAGTGCCCCACCTAAACACATCATCAATTTATTATTATTATTTATTATTATTATTTTTACAATAAAACACTGAATGGGAGAGAAAAATTAAGGATACTCCTTGTACTATTTCTCTCCCAAGTTTAGATAATATTATTTTAAAAGTCCGAAATGAGGTTATGATTCCACTTTTCTGAAATTTAGTCCTTTTTCACTCAAAAACAACAGAAACTAAGAATTTTGAAGGTTGACAAACTGGATAGAAAACAAAAATATCACACTCAGATCACTAATAATTTGAACATTTTCACGTAATTTTACAAAATTTAGAGCCAGAAATATAGAACTTATTTTTCAGCACAGCTGACAATTCCACCAACCTCCCGAATGGAAAAATACAAGTTTACAATTTACATTTATTATTCTCAATAGAACTTTATTTTTAATCTGTTTTGAATTTATTTAACCTTTATTTTGTTTAAAATTATTTGTTAATTCAGAAAGAGAACTTTATTACAGTAAGTTATCCAACATTAGAACAGCTGATATAATTTCAGGCAGATGTTAAGTCCACATATCGATTACACCGATATTGACTATCAAATTTTATTCATATTTGAATATCGAATTGAAGATTCGATTTTTTAATGAGAAAATGTAATATCACATTATTAATTCCTTGTTTTCGATAGCACTTTCCTTAACACAGCAAACAGCTTACATTCATAATTTTGGCTGGAATATCGGCTGGAGTATACTTCATGTTCTTGTCTTTCATGATCTGGTGTGTGTTCACAAATATCAGCATGAAACGTCAGGCTCTACCTTCCATGTCCTCGATGCGTCGACTCCATTACGAGGGCATCATCTACAGATTCAAATTCCTGATGCTGGCCACTCTACTCTGCGCTGCGATGACTGTCATCGGTTTCATTCTTGGACGGGTGAGTTGGTGATTGATGAGCACTTATTTAAGAACACATTAGGGTACAATCACATCGCATACAAGCTCGTGCGAGCATGAACAATTAGCTTGCGCGAGTAGAGGTGTTTACACATCGCTTTTGGAAACTGTTTACTGGTTACATTTTCAAAAGTATTTCGATTCGGATACTAGCGAGCTCACCGGAGGCTTCTAGTTGTTATAATCCAGTTTTCAACGGTGATTTTGAATCATCTTGATGTGTAAAGGAAGTAAATTGTGGAGTTTTGGTGCTAGGTGGTTGAAGTGTCGTTGGTATGTTGCCTTCCTAGCCATAATAAGAAAGTTTTTATTTCTTGTGTTATGACTGTGGTTTCTATGTTTAAAGCTTTCTAGGTTTCTGATTAGTCTGCAATTATTTCAACAGTGTGGAGCTTTCTTGCGTCCATCACACCGAATTCATTGTAGAGTTGGTCTGATGGATAAAGAGGTGGCTTCTGCTTGATGATTTTCATCATCAGTTTTTGCTCTTTTGAAAGGGTGTCATGGTTCACGTAGTTTGTTCCTCCCCATCATACAAACCCATAGGTAAGCAAAGTCTGAACCAAGGAATAGTAGACCATCTTCATGAACTTCTCGTCTATAAATGTTCTCAGTATTTTGAACTTAAATATTGTCTATCTCAGCTTCTTGGAGAGATTAGTTATCCATATGATGGTCCCAGCATAGAAAAGAATTCAGTTGATTCCAATATATTTTACTGTAGGTTTTCTGTGGATAGTGAATGCAGTACTGTTGGAAATGTTTACTTTCAGAAGTTTTTCTGTGGGCTGTCCATGTTGAGTAGCTGAGAAATTTAAAAAGTGGGTCTTGTCTAGGGTGAGCAGATTCTGATTTAGCCAATTTGAGATTTTCTGTAATCCTGTTTCAGCCCTATTGGCCACGTTGGTCCCGAAAACAAAAGAACTGTGTCATCATCATAGGTGGTGATATTATCCTCAATCTCCATACTGCACGGAGGATTCATATAAATCAAGAAGAGTATTGGACCAAGGACTGTACCTTGGGTACTCCATATTCGACTTTGAGCTTGCGGCCTCATTTTCCATTGACTCTGACACTCTGGGTCTAGTTTGACAAGTAATTTTTGAATAGTTAGTTGAAAATGGTAGTTCCCATGCTACTTCTCTGATTCCATAGTTGTAGAGTCTCTCCAGCAGAATATCATGTGATGCCTTATCAAATGCTTTTTTCAGGTCCAGGGGAATATTGAGGTTTCTCCTCACAGTTGACTTTTTCTGATACAAGTGAAATATTATTGTGGATTGCATCATTGGTACTACTGTTTGATTTGAATCCATATTGATTTGCTGATAGAATATCATCCTTCTCAAGGAACTTAATCAAATCAAAATCAATTTTATTCTGTCAAATTGAAAACAATACAATGAAGACTATGAATCATAAAAATAATAGACAAGCAAGAAATACATAAGAAGATTCCAACATATGAACTCTTAAATTAAAAATAACTTGTTTTCTATCTGACAAAGCCAGCAAAACCTAGGTTTGTGCGCTGGCATAGGTACATAGTACTAAACTGATAGAGCTTGTTAGGGAAAATGTAAAACACTGTTATGTTCACAAAAATGTTGGATAAATGTTAGAGAGTGAGAGAAGAAAAAGGGAAGAGAAAGAAGGATGAAAGGCGAAAGATGTAAGTAAGGAGAAAGAAAAGAAAAATTGAAAAGTATATATAGGTACAGAAGTTTTCAATTACTACAGATTTTTATTGAATTCACCCTGCAATTTTATCCAATCCTCTATTACTTGCAAAGTTGACCTTGAGGTCCTGTTCATGAGAAAATTTCAGGTATACAATTGATTAATTTATGGCATATATAATCAAATTGCCTCCTACACACAGTTAGGTCCGTTTGTGGTACAGGAAAAATGGTAGGCGAACGGAAACTGTACTTTTTTACATGAGCTGTGAACAGATTTCTATTTTTATTCAGATACACAATTAATTTCTTTACAATGATATGTCTAATTTTAAGTAATTTGAACTCGCTATATAATAGAGAGGTGGGGTAGCGTGTTTGTTTGCCAAGTGCAGCCCTGATAATGTGTCTCTGGTTCACTTCTATCTTTCTGTAATAGGTCTTTAGAGCTCCTCCCCATACTCTTATCCCATATTGGTAGATGGCCTGAGCATAAGCAAAGTATACCATTTTAATAATTTTAATTTCGTTCAACTTTATAAAATTTATTAATGATATATTTCATTTTGCTACAGGTGTTGTTAATGTGAATATTCCATTTTAAATATTCATCCAGATATACTCCTAAATAATTGAATGCATTCACTCTAGCCAATGCTGGGCAGCCACAGTTAAGGGGAGAACTACTGTTAACTGCATAATCATTATCAACACATTTGGGAAAGTGGATATTTATTTTTTCACACAAATTACCTGCGGGCATTGATCTAGCCGATGGGTGGAAACCATGAAACACTTTTTTTATTGTTAAGAGTAAGGGTGTGCTGGTCAAACTATGATTTAACCACTGTGAGTCCAGACTCAGCCAAAGCCCTCACCTCGGGCCAACCCGAGCCTGTGAAAACCAAGGCAGTGTCATCTGCGAAAGCTATAGTTTTACACCCAGGTATGTCAAGTTTAAATAATCCATTAATACAAATAAGGAATAATATAGGCGAAAGGACAGTTCCCTGTGGCAAACCGAAATTAGTTGGAAATTTTGTACTTGTTTTATCATTTAGTGTCAGAACTTGAACTCTATTCCCTAATTAGCTTTTGAACAATTCTAAAACAATACCCCGTAAGCCTATATTTTCCATTTTGTGTAAGAGCGACTGATGTGGTATTGTATCAGAGGCCTTGACCAAATCTAGGAACACTGCCAATGATTTCCTACCTTCACTGAAATTAGAAGTTATAATACCCATCAATTCAGTCACCGCATCCTCAGTACTCTTGCCCTTTTGAAATCTGAATTGATTTGATTGAATTATGTTATGTTTCATCAACTAATCCACCAAACACTTTTTTATAATCCTTTCAAATATCTTAGACAAGTTACTAATCATGCTAATGAGACGATAGTTTTCTGGAGCAGACTTATCACCAGACTTGAATAATGGAATTATATTTGCAGTCTTGAAATGTGATGGAAAACATCCCACTTCAAAACATTTGTTGAATAGGTCTGACAGAGACTGAGCTATCACTGTAGCAATATTCTTCAAACAAATACTGTTTATATCATCTAGGCAGGGTGAGGAGCTATTTTTAAGTAAGTTTATTGCTTTAATTATCTCTTCCGGGTTTGTAGGGTACATGAAAAATGAATTTGGAATACGGCAGTTTGCATCAGGTCGAGTAGAATGTCGCGGTTCTGAATCTGTGGTGAAAATTTTGTTTGCATAGTTCTTCCCAACATTTGCAAAATGCTCATTAAGTATTTCTGGTTACATATCAGGTGTAAGCTTAGATCGTTTGATGTCCAACATTTCTTCAATACAGTGCCAAGTTTTTTTATTGTTTCCCTGACAGGATTAAATTTTGTTTTTAAAATAATTTATTTTCGATTCTTTGAGTAATTTGTTGAGAAGATTCCTATATTTATTGTATTTTTCTCTTAGAGGTGCGTTTGAAGGCTGTTTATTGAGAGATTGACGCATCCTATCACGCTTTCTGATAGCTGAGATCAATCCTGTAGTTATCCAACATTTCAATGGTCGCTTTCTATTTTTGTTATCAGTTTACGTTCTGTTGCAGCTTCAATATGGGTTTGGATTTTATTTACAAAGTTGTTAATTTCTAGATCAACGTTCACATTTACATCATTCAGACTTGTCTCATACTCCCAAGTCTGCTGACTCAAATCACTAACCAATTTATGATAATTGATATTTTTTTGTATAAATTATTTTGTTCTTGGACGCTATCACTAATGTACCCAATATGTAAACTTGTACAATAATGATCAGTGATGGCTGACATGTGAATACACCCAATAAGATATTGTTCATTGAAATTTACATTTTTATAAAAAAATATGGTCTATGCATGTTTGTGTTGTAGGAGTTACTCTTGTCGGTTTGTTTATCATGGGTTTCAGACCGTTAATCTGCATAAGACTGATATATTCATTTGAAACGTCGCTATTTCTTAATAAGTCTATATTTATATCACCTAGCATCACTATATTGTCGTTATCATTCAGTTTTCTCAAATGATCATCTAAATTATTAAGAAAAGATTCGGCATTAGAAGATGGAGATCTATATACAGCGATTAGAGTTAAATAGGCTTGTTCGATTTGCAATCTTATTATTAAAGTATCAGCTTCATCAAACTTACAATCAATATCATTTACCTTGATATCATTTCTGACGAACAGACATAAGCCGTTACTCTTATTCAATTGTCCCGGCCTATTAATAGTGTGGTAGCCATTAAGGGAATATTCTAGTACAGTATTATCAGTGACCCAGGTTTCAGTTAGTGCAATTATATCATACTTCACTTTACAATTTTGTATCACTGACACAAATTCGTCAAATTATTTCTTATGCTACGGATATTCATCTGCATTACATTAAAGAATTTACATTTTTTGTCTGTGTAGGAAATAGGATGAAATTCAAATGTATCCTCATTTTCAATAGTCCTATAGCATTCCGCCTGACCAATTAGATTCTCAAAGTTGTATTCCATACCCCTGATGTTTATTTATTCAAATAATTGTGATATAAAAAAAACAATAGTAGTAATAAGTGAAAGTGGTTGATCTGAAAATAGAAGAATATATGAAGAAAAATGAATGAAAGAGTAAAAATTAAATAATTTCAGCAGAATGAAAAGAAAAATACGAGCAGAATGTGGAGGAAAAAGGAGGTTATATATATATATATATATATATATATATATATATATATATATATATATATATATATATATATATACAAGAATCAGTTGAATGTTTCAGCTGATTATAATATAGTTTGTCCTAGTGATAGAGTACCTACGCCAATGTTAAAATTTGTCTTTCTAATAGAAGTAATTAATTTTGAAGGACCATCAGTTTATTTTTATGATAATTTATTTGAATGTGAGTATGTTGAGTCGCTCAATTGTTGCAGTACTGGTACACTGTTTCCACTCAGGTTAAGTAGTTAATACTATATTGCAGTATTATCTTAGAATTAAATAAACATGATTTATTATCAGTGAATGTATAATAATATTATGTTGGGCGTGAGCTTGGTATTGTTTTGAAGCATTAATTTTCAAGAGTTTTATAATTTTCTTTTATTAGTTTTTCTTTTTAATTGATTATAATCAATCACCTATAATATATATATAAAAATATAAACAGTATACACACGACACGGATAGATTAAAAACACTTAAAAACTTACATTTAAACGAGAATTTTCGGGGGCTGGGCCCCCTTTGTCAATCAACCAGGAAGTCTGGGAGTCTTCCAGGAAGTCTTCCTGGTTGATTGACAAAGGGGGCCCAGCCCCCGAAAATTCTCGTTTAAATGTAAGTTTTTAAGTGTTTTTAATCTATCCGTGTCGTGTGTATCCTGTTTATATTTTTATATATATATTATAGGTGATTGATTATAATCAATTAAAAAGAAAAACTAATAAAAGAAAATTATAAAACTCTTGAAAATTAATGCTTCAAAACAATACCAAGCTCACGCCCAACATAATATTATTATACATTCACTGATAATAAATCATGTTTATTTAATTCTAAGATAATACTGCAATATAGTATTAACTACTTAACATGAGTGGAAACAGTGTACCAGTACTGCAACAATTGAGCGACTCAACATACTCACATTCAAATAAATTATCATAAAAATATACTTATGGTCCTTCAAAATTAATTACTTCTATTAGAAAGACAAATTGAAACATTGGCGTAGGTACTCTATCACTAGGAAAAACTATATTATAATCAGCTGAAACATTCAACTGTAAAATCTAAAGATAAGTGAGAGAGCAAAGATAAGCGAGAGCGAACCGTCAGTCCAGTCTTGCAAAGCAACAGTTTCCAACTCATTGCTGAGTCCGAAATCACATCCACAAATAATAATAGTAATAATCATGACAATAATAGTAATAATTTATACCGTTCAACCAAACAGTCGCAGGCAAAGCAATAGAAGTTTACTGCACTCTTATCAGCCGGCCTGACATCTATAAGTTTTCTTCTAACTCAGCCACTCACGCTCAATCTCTCCGCTCACTATCATACACAACAATATCTCACTATCAATCTAAATCAACATTTATCATTCAACAATCAATTTGTTATTCTCATTCTGCCACACACAGATTAAATTGATATAAAATTAACATAATTATTGTACAATCACATTTCAATTCACCCTGTTTCAATCCATCATTCAACTCACAAACAATAAAGAACCATCAACTGCCGCAATACATAAAACTAACAATAACCAGAAGAAAAAAGATCAGAAGAATACCAATAAACATAAACAAAGAATTCAACTTCTATTCATTAATAATAATAAAAATCAGAACAATACCAATAAATATAAACAGAAATAGTTCAACTCCGATTCACAATAAAACGACAATCAATGCATGTGATGCGATAACCAAGCATACTAATTATTGACCAGACGCAATAAGTTATTTTCTTCCTTTAAAACAAACACTTCACCACCATCCACCTTCCTAGCTTTGATGCGACAGGCTCTATCTAAAAAGTCTTGATTTGATACATTTCTCAAAATTTATTGCTAAGATATTTAAAAGTTATATTGGCCTGAAACATTTCAAATCTTTCTTGTCCCTGTTTTAAAAATTGTTCATATAACAGCTTCCTTCAAAAAATGATGGAAGAAACCTTCTCCTAGGATTCTGTTGGTAATCAGTGTTAATGATCTAGCAAGAGCTATATCTATTCAAAGAGCTCTGGTCTGAAGTTGTCTCGGCCTGATGCTGTGTCTGATGCTGATTATTTTTATTATTTCTTCTTCTACTGGTGTAAAACGTTGTTAGATACCTGGTGAAATAGTCGTCTAAACTTTCTTTTCATGTTCCGACAATATTTTGACAAACTTCGTAATAGCTATTTAATTTTCTTGTGACTGTGATTTCTTCAAAAATTCTCACACAACTGCGTTGCAATAGGAACAAACAAACAATAGTAAATAGTGAATACATGATTGAACGAAAATTAATAGCTAGTGTCAACAGAATCAAACCTGCGGCATCTACTATCTCACATTGTAATTTATTTCAATGCATAAACATATCAAGCTGATAAAATTTAATAAGAACTTATAAAGCATCTGGCCAAGGTGGAGATCATGGATATCATATGAATATAGTCTACCCTAATTTTTTGTTCGGACATTTTTTACTCGAAGAAATGTAGAATCTTATTACTGAAATATTAAAAAAATATTATCATGGCAAGGAAAGTAGAGTGCCACACCAGATTCTCCTTTGGAAATAAGTCTATCTTGATGGACTTGAACTAAAACTCCGGCATGATCTGAGATAAGATCCTGTCTATAGATGTCATAGGCCTACTCATGTAAGTTGTGGTCGATATTAGTAAGTATATTGTCTATGCAAGCATTTATCTTGTTGGATGAGAGTGCACATTAAAGAGATTAATCGATCTCAGTATAGATTTCTTCACCTTTGACTTTTCCTGAACAAAAATATTTAGATTGAGATCGTCAACAAAACATATTTATGAGGTTTAGACGGTAAAATCAGTAGCCCCTTCAATTTTGTGATGAAATCTTCAACGTTAGAGTCTGAGGTTCTATACAAATACAGTACAATACAGTCTAATGACAATCATTTTATGGCTGATAATTAAAACATACTCTCTGACATAATCATTGATAAATAATGATTATAAATTATATAAAATTTGATTGAGTCTGTAACCAGAATGGAAATAATGATTATAAATTATATAAAATTTGATTGAGTCTGTAACCAGAATGGATGATGAACTGATTAATTTTATGTCTCAATTAACAGATATTGATGAGAAGAACTTTCATGGTAGTGTCCATACGTTTGAAAAATCAGCTCCCTTAACTGACTGATGTAGGTCGGAATGAATGAAAGACTCAATACCTGTAAAGACCGCAACCTCATGAGTTGAACCGCAGGGCACAGGAGACTCAGAAGAATTGGGTGCGATCGGAAAGGAATCCAGCAATCCACTGAAAGATGGGGAAGCAGGATTACGACCTCTTAAATATCCATTTGTTCCCGAGAGATTCTATTGAATTTTCACCTTGCTAGAAGGGCCACATTACATGCGATTGTTCTTTCGCAATTACTTGTTCCATCGAATCGCAGGAATCTCTCTCAGTATATCACCAATTGACTCCATGAGCATTCGCTTTCTCAAGTTTTTGCTGTGTAGACCATGATGGGTGAAACATTTTCTATTCAAAATTCGGTTAACATCGTTCACAGTACAGTCACTTCAATTTTACTGCTATATCTATCCAATAAGCTCATGATCATAAAGTTTCCGAGGAATTGAGGATAGTGTCATCATATCTGTATGGAATGGTGTGAAATTCAAGTATGTTTCAATTTTTAAGCTTGTCAATGCTTATATTCCCTGTCATAATATTGAATGAATAAGCATTTGCCGAAAATATTCCTGAACACTGCAGATGATTAATGCATTTCTTATATTTTGTCAGGTTTCTGACGGCAGATACAAATGGGAGGAAGACTTTTTCTTGGAATATACATCAGCTTTCTTCACTGGAATCTATGGCATGTGGAATATTTACATATTTGCTCTACTTGTATTCTATGCCCCATCGCACAAGCAGTGGCCATCAGAACCAGGTAATTTAAATTTTACCTCTAACTAATTTTTTTCATGTTTCATATCTCCTACTTCACATTTTATCTGTTGAATATATTATTCGAAAATTTTGACTAATCGCATACGCAGCGGCTGCGTATGCGATTAGTCAAAATAGCAACTACCCAAAACAAGAAATTGTACCTATTTCCATAATATGCATCATAATCAGTATAAAAATTACTGTAATATTGAATGGAACGACGTACTATATCAACTGAGTGAATGTGATGCAGATAAGTACGATTTATTTTTTTAGATAGTTGCTATTTTGACTAAGCGTATACGCAGCTGAACGCGGGTACGCACAAACGAATACCCACCTTTATCTTAAAACAAATTTCGCCTCAAAAAGTCTTCTATCAGCTGTTGGCCATATCTATGAAAATGTATTATTTTCTCGACTAAGAAAATCGCACTTAATGATTTTCAAAAATGCCGCTGATTTTTTATCAGCTGTTTCATTGAAATTTCTAGTTGGAATCAATTTACATTATTCAATACGACTCTTGTATTATTTTTCCCTTTTGTGATTATTGAGTCTAACTATAAAAATAATGGTTCTATAAATAATTCTAACTATAAAATAAGAAACTATGAAAAAATCGTAAAAAGAAGTGGATATATTTTCTACCATTTTGGACAAACTCAAGCCAAAAAGGAGTTAGATTTATAATCAAAGAAAAATTAAAATCAAGAATAATTGAATTTAAAGTTCTAAGAATAAGAATAGGTTGTTCTAAGATATTAAGCTTTTATCAAGTTTACTCTCCGACTGCAGACGCTGAGGAAGAAGAGCGTGAAGCGTTCTACGAGAAATTGTCAACAGCAATCAGACATGAAAACAATAACTGGAAAAATGCAAAAATATATCTAGGAGATTTCAACGCTCAGGTCGGTCTGCAAGAAGACAATGAAACAAATGTTGTGGCAATGTAGGTTTATAGTTATGGCAGAAGGAATGGAGCAGGACAGATGTTGGTCGATTTCTGTTTTCAGCAGGGCTTGAAGATAATCAATTCTTTTTTCAAAAAAAGAGCTGGGAAAAAGTGAACGTGGATTTCGCCCAATCAACAGACTAAGAACGAAATAGATTATGTGCTGACCGCTCAAAGAGCGTTTTGAAGTGACAGGAAGAATTAATTTTGCAACTGATCACAGATTGATAATAATCGAGCTTTCACCAGATTGGTCAACAAGGATACCTAGAATAGAGTGTAACAGGACTATGAGCAGAACACCAGTGATTAATAAATTAAGAGAGCTGGAGCGAAAAATACAATTGATAAATTTCACTCATCACCAAACTAGTTTGCAAGACAGTTATAATATATTGGAAAGTGCTATAAAAAACACTTTTGAGGTTTCACAAGGTAGAAGCTTGGGTAAATTATCACAAAGCACAAAAGAAATAATAAAAGCTCGTGAGGATATGAAACATAAAAAAATAAAAATGCAAGAGAAAAGTTGGAATATAATTTATTATGCAAATTAGCAAGGTGCTATATTCGCAAGGATTTACAACAATTTGAAAATAATATAAACCAAATTCTAGAAACTGAAGGCTCTACAAGGAAAATCAAGTTTGAAAGACAAAAGAGGCTGTATAGATAGGAAGAGAGGCATCATTGAGAAAGCATCTGAAAGACATAAAAGGCTGTATAGATAGGAAGAGAAAAGGCATCATTGAGAAAGCATCTGAAAGACAAAAGAGGCTGTATAGATAGGAAGAAAGAAGGGATCATTGAGAAAGCATCTATGTATTATGAGGAGTTATTCAAAAGTTCGAATGGTATAGATACATATACTACGGTCACAGCTGCACAAGAAGAATTACCCGATTTCCATGAACAAGAATCGTCTGATATAAAGGGATTAAAAAATAATAAGATGGCTGGAATAGATCATATTTCTAATGAGATGGTAAAAGCTATCTCGGCAAACATTTTGAGAGCGCTTGTTGATTGCTTCAATAAAATACTAGAAGAGCAATAAATATGTTCCAAACCAGTGGAAATTAGCAGATATAATTCTTCTATTAAAAAAAGGTGACATTTATAACATAAATAACTATCGCCCAATATGTATTAAAACATGCATTGGAAATTTATTTATGAAAGCCAAGACAAATCGTATTCAGCCAATCCTTATAATTCATCAACCAAATGAGCAAGCTGGTTTCAGAAGAGGATTCTCAACAGTTGATAATTTATGTATAATAAACCAATTGATCGAAACGTGTTCTGAATATCGAATTGAGATTTATCTGGCCTTTATAGATTATAAGAAAGCTTTTGACAGTTTGAATCATGGCTTATTGTTCAAGTCTCTTCGTGAGCAGGGAGTCCCTGAAGTATATTTGAATATTCTCAAGAATTATGAGAGTAGTGCTGCGAGAATTCATCTTGAGAGAGCAGGAAGGTATTTCAAACTGATTAGAGGAGTCAAGCAGGGCGATCCCTTATCACCGATTTTCTTCAATTCAGCTCTCTAGGAGGTGTTCAAACAGGAATGGGAAAGAAGAGGAATCTCAATAAGAGGGGAGCACCTGAGCCACCTGAAATTTGCCGATGACGTGGTATTGATAGGAAAGTCACTACAGGAACTGAAAAATATGATATCAGAGCTGGCAGAGGCAAGTAAGAAAGCTGGGCATGAAATCAGTCCTGAAAAGATCAACCTCATGACAAATGCGTTCCCAGGAATAATTGAACTGGATGGAAAGGCTTTGAGTTGGGTGCAGGAAGTAGTCTATCTTGGTCAGCTCAAACGAAGACGAACAGCTGCCTGGAACAAGTTCTTGTCGCTCAAATGCATCATGAAAAATAAAGAAGTCAGCTAATCATCCAAAACCAAAGTTCTTAGATCGTGTGTGTTCCCCACTCTTAAGTACGGCGCACAAACCTGGGCCTGTAGAGCAAGCACAATAGATTATTCGTAAAACCCAACTGGCTATGGAAAGAAGCATTCTGAACATTCACCGTATGCAAAGAATTCGAACTTCAACCATCAAGAGCAAAATCAAGTTGGAAGACGTCATTGTAACTATAAGAAGACCAAAGTGGAAATGGGAAGGACACGTTTCGTGACTACAAGGCGGAAGATGGACGAAGAAAGTGACTGAATGGGAGCCATCGTGGAGGAAGAGGAACGTCGGCCGGCCAAGAGTGAGACATTACTGTAACTTATGTGTGTTTTGGACAAAAAAGGGCTTTTATATATATTTTATATTATTTTATATATATATAATAATATACATATAATATATATATATATATATATATATATATATATATATATATATATATATATATATATATATGTATATATATAAAAAAATTTTATAGCACTTAACAGAAAGCACTTTGAAGTTTTATAATATATATAGACAGGATACACACGACACGGATAGATTAAAAACTTACATTTAAACGAGAATTTTCGGGGAGCTCGAAAATTCTCGTTTAAATGTAAGTTTTTAAGTGTTTTTAATCTATCCGTGTCTTGTGTATCCTGTCTATATATATATATATATATATATATATATATATATATATAATATAAAATAAGGCTTTATATTTTCAGTTCTACTCGAGCAGCCGTAGTGAACGGATGTCTATCTCCAATGCCGATAATCGTCTCAGCTCGATAGCCGCTCGTGTAAACCCCAGTTAACAACAATAATTGAGGTCGTCAAAACCCAACCTATAAACCGTATATATATTTTTAAATATTCCACGTATAGTTGAATAATTATACACTGTTATCTGTTTACCGCTCACCTTCTTTAACATAACTGACTTTATTAACAGTTTTGACTTGCTTCTGCAAAATACCAATGATGGAAGTACATGTTTGATTGTAGGCGATATGAACTTGAATCTATTAGAAAACAGTCATCTCACTAACGAATACTTGAGCGCTGTTCATCTGAATGGATTTAAATCTTATATTAATAAATCAACAAGAGTTGGTTGATATTTTAATTATCAATTAATAAACCAATACCACATAAAAGGAGACCCTTAAAACAATGGATTAGTCAAGGCATTATTAATTCTATTAGAAAAAGGGACAAGATGCATAGAGAGTTGAATAAGCAACCATTCAATAATGGATTGAAGGAGGAATATAAACGGTACATAAACACTCTGAACAACTTGATAAAAAATGCAATAATAAAATACTACAACGAAAAATTTCAATTTTATAAGGGTAATATGAAGAAGACATGGGAATGCATAAAGGAGATTACAACCAACAAAAATAGGGATTTTCAACCCAAAATTGAAGCTAATGTATTAAATAAGCACTTTGCAACAGTTGGCCAGTCTTATGCTAATAATTTGATACAGAATAATCGAATTGAAATCCCAGAGTCTACCTCCTGGAGACCTTTGAATAGCTTCTTCCTAAATCCAATTGATACTGCGGAAATAAATAAATTTATACATGAGCTGGAACCAAACTCGTCTCCTGGTGTGGTTTAACATTAGTGGAATATGTTTTAAAAAAATCTCAAAATTCATTGTTTGCCCTCTGGAATTTATTTTTAATAGGTGGTTTTTATTAGGATATTTTCTGAAAAAATTCAAGATAGCTTTAATAAAACCAATACCTAAATCTAAGGACCTTGCAAATCCTCAAAACTATAGACCTATTAGCTTATTAACCAATTTATCAAAAATCATGGAAAAAATTATAAAAGTTAGATTGATGGACTTTCTTAGAAAAAACAATTTTATTTCGAGTAACCAGTATGGTTTTCAAGAAGGTAAATCCACCAAAGATGATGTCTTACACTTGACAAATTTATTAAATAAAAGTTTTATTAAATAGCAAGTTTTAACACTTGCTATATTTTTGGACTTGACAAAAGCCTTTGATTCTATACCACATTCTATCCTTTTTCATAAGCTAGATGGTTGTGGAATAAGAGGAATAACAAAATAATTATTTGTAAGCTATTTGACAGATCAAGTCCAAATTTTAACAATAAATGATAAAACTGGCATTCAAAATATAAAAGAGTTTGGACTTCCACAGGGAAATGTACTATCGCCGCTACTTTTTTTTATTTATGTCAATGCCTTATTGATAATTGATATTCCTAATGGTGTTACACTATCATTTGCCGATGACACTGCTCTAATCTTCTTAGGCTTAACATGGAATGAAACATTCAACTCTGCTAATCGTGGTCTTGAAATAGTTAAATCGTGGTTGAACAGCCATATTTTAACTCTAAATGCGAGTAAAACTAAATACATATCTTTTTTCCCCTAACAGAAGTGGTCAGCCTCCTGATTAGCTTGAGCTGATAATACACTGTCATAACAACATCACTGTTAACTGCACTTGTCCAACAATAAAAAGAGTTAAATCAATCAAATATTTAGGTGTTTGAATGAAAAAGACTAATGAAATTGTCAAAATTTAGGTGTTTCCATGGATCAGCATATTGAATGGGACATTCACATCCAGTATCTATGCTTCAAACTAAAATATTTAATAACAATTTTTTACAGAATTAACCAATTAAAAGACTTGAATATTTTGAGAACGATTTACTACGCTTATGCTCATTCACTTTTCCATTATAATATAGAAGTATGGGGAGCAGAGCAGCGTATGACACTCATTTTAAAAAACTTTTTATAATACAAAAGCATATTATTATTAGAGCTGCGCTTGGAAGACCCAGACTCTATCCCAGCAGATTAATATTTGAAGAGATGGATCCAACGTTACGTCAAACTTATGTGACAAATTAAATTATTTTTATTAATAATAATACACATCAATTTACCCGTCGCACAATCCCTTATAATATACGGCCAACTGTGTAGTGTAGTAAATGCTTTCAATATTAATTTTACTTCATTAACAAACATCTAGTAAACACCAATTTGAATATCAGAATAATAAATTTCCGGAAGACTTTATTAAGGATAAAATAACAAAAACCAAATTGAGATTAATAAGATCGTGGGTAAAACAGTACTATTATTTTAAAATTGAGAATTGAGTTGGCTAAATCAACAAGTTTTGGCAATATTGATTGTGTCAAAATTATCAAAACTTGACAATTTTTATATTATTTGACTATTGATACAATTCAACATCCATACATTATCATCCATCAACAGAATTGTATCAATTGTACTGCTGTTATTAGATTTAAAAATGTATTTCTTATTTTTAGAACTTGTGGCTGGAGCTCGAGGCTTCTTTTTCCAGTCACGCCAAAAACTATTGTAATTTAATGATTATTTTGTTTGTAAAAATATTTCCTGTATTTGGCAATAAATTCATTATTCATATATATTTTTTATTACAAACATATTATTTTTTATATTATATATATATATATATATATTTACAAACAAAATAATCAGTAAATTACAATAGTTTTTGGCGTGACTGGAAAAAGAAGCCTTGAGCTCCAGGCTTTATATATATATATATATATATATATATATATATATAAAGATATATACTGATTATATATATATATATATATATAAACAGGATACACACGACACGGATAGATTGAAAACACTTGAAAACTTACATATAAACGAAAATTTTCGGGGGCTGGGCCCCCTTTGTCAATCAAACAGGAAGTGAAGTGGTGCAGATTTGAACATTCCAACGGTCGTGACCACAGAGACGCGGTAGAGAAGTTGTGTAGACCATAGAGCATAGACGAACGGAGGCGCACTGATTGAAAGAGCATTATGGGATTAGTTGGTGGGCTATTATGGGTTACAAGTGGGAGATTTCAAATTTGAGTGGGTTATGGATAAGGAAAGGTGTAGATTATGAATTGATAGAAAAGAGGAGATTTAAAATTAGAAATCTGAAATGAAGTAGAATAAAATTAGAAAATGGAATTATAGAATTGAATTGGAATTAAATTTATTTTTATTTTTATTGAAAATTTATTATATATTTGATAGCTGTTAAATTTCTTATATATCATGAAATTTATTTCAATTTAATTGAACAGTTGGTGTAGAGCTGATAGTTATGGTACTATTGCTGTTTGTTGAGACCAGGACTGGAAGCAGCTCCAAACACCCAAATAAAAGCCAATTCTCTCGTCTTGACATCTATGGAGGGGGCTGTGGGAGGGAGGGTGGCAAGGACTTTGACTTTGAAGCATTGGTCAAAGTTCTTGTTGTGCTCAGAGCCATGGGTGGGGATGGGTAGGGAAGTATTTTTTTTAAAGGAAGCCCTGTGATTATTGATCCGGAGGCTTAGGGCAGTGGTGGTTTCACCTATGTAGAAGGCAGGACAGAAGTTGCAGGAGAGGAGGTAGATGCAATTTTTGGAGATGCAATTACTGGATTGATGGATTTGATGGGTGTAGTTGGTGATAGGCTGGTGAAGGAAATGGAAG
Source organism: Nilaparvata lugens (assembly GCF_014356525.2). Classification (NCBI taxonomy): domain Eukaryota; kingdom Metazoa; phylum Arthropoda; class Insecta; order Hemiptera; family Delphacidae; genus Nilaparvata; species Nilaparvata lugens. Next base: position 71,898,115 of record NC_052518.1, on the reverse strand, counting down.
GATCACTGATAGGGCAGGTTTTACAGTGGGGGCGTTTGCAGGGAAGGGTACCAGGTGGAGTTGGGATTTCATCAGAGGTGAGTGATTGGCTCTTATTAAAAATTCTTTTGAGGTTGGGAGGCTGCTTGTAAATGAGGGTGGGTGGTTGCTGAAAAGGTTGTTTGGTAGAGGGATTGGAGGAGACGACATGGAACAGATCTTTAAGGACAGGCTTGAGGTTTTCGATTCCAGGGAAGTAGAGCTTTGAAGTTTGTGGGATTTGGAAATTTTTTGTGGTTGGATTAGTGTCTGTTTTGGAAGAGATTTGTTTCTGTAACAACCTTTCAGGATAGTTACATTTCAGGAGGGATTGGTGGAGTTTTTTGAGGTACTGGTCAAGGTGGTGGGGATCACTGCAATTTTTTTGGCCTCGGATTGAGAGGGAACATGGGAGGGATCTTTTGATGTGGTAGGGATGGCAACTCTCAAAGTGTAGGAACTATTGAGTGTGGGTAGATTTGGTGAAAGTATTGGTGAATAAGGCATTGGAGTTGGAAAGGATTACGTTGACATCTAGGAAGTTGATGGAGGATTCAGAGATATTCCAGGTGAAGGAGACAGAGTAGTTGGAGTTAAGTTGATTGAGGAAGTGGGAAAGGGTATCATGTCCATGAGGCCACATGAGGAATATGTCATCAATGAAACGGAGCCATATCAGGGGGGATAGGGTTCGTTTAGAAAGGAAATCTTGTTCAAGGAGGCCCATGAACAGGTTTGCATAGGATGGTGCCATCCTGGTGCCCATGGCTGTACTCTGAGTCTGAAGATAATATTTATCTTCAAACCTGAATGCATTGCTTGTGAGCACCAGTTTTGAATTTGGTTCACAATTGGATTTTGGGGCAAACTTTTTGATGATTTGGTCAGAAGTAGTCGAGGTGGGAGGGCAAGAAGGGTCGGAGGTGTTGTTGCCACTGAAGTATACTTGCCATCTGAGATATCTAGTGAAGTGAACAGTATCAGAGAGAAGGTTGATGGCATTGAGTTTGGGAGTTGGGGCAAAAGAGAGACCCTTGTTGAGGACTGATTGATCTGTAGGTGAAAGGTTTCTTGAGGATAGGTTGAGGACAGTGGGATTTTCAACGTTTTCTTGATGGATTGAAGGTTATGTAGGTTTTTGGGGCAAACGTTTGGGTAAGGAGGGGGGAATGTGGCAGGGTGGTGGTAGGTTCAAGAGCGAGGCAAGGCTTGGTTTGTCACTGATGAGGGGGGGTTGGGAATGTTGGAATGATGCATTTGAAGAGGCAGGGTATTTTGAAAGTGGGATTTGTACAGGGAAGAAAGTTTTTCAAGGTGAAAGTTTCTGTTTTTCTCTAGAGCACAATCTGATTTTTTTAGGATCTCATCACAAATATTGGAAAGGGAAGGATCATTGTGGAGTTTAATCAGTTTGATGAAAGACAGAAGTTGGCTAAGATGGGAGTTGACAGATAGAGTGTACTGTTCATGAACAATATCAAGAAACTGCAATGCAAATTTTTTGGCATCGGTGTGAGAGGGAACGTGGGAGGGTTCTTTTGATGTGGTAGGGATGGCAACTCTCAAAGTGTAGGAACTGTTGAGTGTGGGTAGATTTGGTGAAAGTATTGGAGTTGGTAAGGCATTGGAGTTGGAAAGGATTACGTTGACATCTATGAAGTTGATGGAGGATTCAGAGATATTCCAGGTGAAGGAGACAGAGTAGTTGGAGTTGAGGTGATTGAGGAAGTTGGAGAGGGTATTATGTCCATGAGGCCATATGAGGAATATGTTGTCAATGAAACGGAGCCATATCAGGGGGGATAGGGTTTGTTTGGAAAGGAAATCTTGTTCAAGGAGGCCCATGAATAGGTTTGCATAGGATGGTGCCATCCTGGTGCCCATCGCTGTACCCTGAGACTGAAGATGATATTCATCTTCAAACCTGAAGGCATTGCTTGTGAGCACCAGTTTGGCAAGGTTTACTAGGAAGGAGGTTGAAGGGGTGGAGGGTGTGGGTCGTAGGAAAGGAAATGCTCAAGGGATTTTAAGCATTCAGAATGGGGGATGGAAGTGTAGAGGGAGGCTACATCAATGGTAACAAGAAGGAGTTGTTGGTTAGTTGGAAGGGTTGTGTTTCTTAGGATATATATGAAGTGGAAAGAGTCTCTGATATGAGAGGGTAAGGAGGCAACAATGGGTTGGAGGTGGAAATCAACAAGGGCAGAGATTCGTTCAGTTGGGCTATTTATGCTTGAAACAATTGGACTACCAGGATTGCCTTCTTTATGAATTTTTGGAAGAAGATAGAAGTGTGGTGTGTTGGGAGAGTCCGGCGAAAACATGTTGATGTCTGAGTCTGAGAGACCTTCAGATGGACCGTATTGCATCAGAAATTTGAAGACTTTCTTTTGGATTTGTGGAGTAGGGTCAGAAGGCAGGAGTTGATACTGTTCAGGGTTGGTGAGTTGCCGGTTGGCTTCATTGATGTAATCTGTGGTGTTCAGTAAGACTACAGTTGAGCTTTTGTCAGCTTTGGTGATTAAAATACTGGGGTCAGAGCGAAGGTCTTTGATGGATTCGAACTCTTGGGGTGTGAGGTTGGGGGTTGGAGTGAGGGATTCAATGAATTTTTTAGAACTGACTTTGTTCAGGAGTAAATTGCAGAAGATTTCAACAGGGTGGTTGGCTGGGATATATATATATATATATTATATATATATATATATATAATATATATATATATATATATATATATATAGCACTTAACGGAAAACACTTTAAAGTTTTATAATATAAATATAAACAGTATACACACGACACGGATAGATTAAAAACACTTAACAACTTATATTTAAACGAGAATTTTCAGGAGCTGGGCGGCCCCCTTTGTCAATCAACCAGGAAGTGAAAATCTGCACCACTTCACTTCCTGGTTGATTGACAAAGGGGATGTACCCGGTTGATATATTAGCATGTTCATCCATCCGCGAATTTTTAAAAGTTAACAATATATAAATTAAAACAGGAGACACAAGATATAAATAGATTGAAAACACTTAAAAACTTACATTAGAAATGGGGGAAATTTTCTGAGATTTTTCCTGTTTATATTCCTATATATATATAACAGGAGACACAAAATATAAATAGATTGAAAACACTTAAATCTTACATTAGAAATGGGGGAAATTTTCTGAGATTTTTCCTGTTTATATTCCTATTATATATATATATATAATATATATATATATATATATATATATTATATATATATATATATGTGTGTGTGTGTGTGTGTGTGTGTGTGTGTGTGTGTGTGTGTGTGTGTGTGTGTGTGTGTGTATATATATAATAGGAATATAAACAGGAAAAATCTCAGAAAATTCCTATTATATATATATATATATAGAATAGAATAGAATAGAAACTTTTATTTGCCATAAAAAATTAAAATAAATACAAAAAATAGTGAACAATAGATTACAAATCTCAACAAAAGAAAAGCAAAAGTAACATTGTGTTCAAATAGCAAACATAATATTATGGCAAATGTACTGGGCGCAAAGAAATGAAATTTCCGTCCGCGCACAGGAGTATCAATAAATCTCTAAAATTACAATACAAGGACTATTTTTGAAAATAAACTGAAAAAAAATAAACATCCATAAAATAATGAGTAAGTTAATGAAAAAGAAACATTGTTATAAGAGTAATGAGAGTAATGAGGTCTATAATTAGAAAAAAAAACATGTGATTAATATAATTGATTAATGTTCAGAATTAAACCAGCAATCATATAACCCAGGAATAGAAAGGTGGATAGAGCTAAGAAAAATAGTAATTGAATAGAACTTAGAAAATAGCAGCAACTGCCAAAAATACAATAACAGTTATGCAACCTAATAACCTGAAAGCTATATTATGTTGAAATGCCAGATCTTAGAAATATGAAGCTAAGGGAATATTGAATAGATTATCTTAGGATGTGGTACCAACTTTCAATCACATCAATATTGAGAGCCAAGATTATCTTCTTCACTTTTCTTTTGAAAATTGGGAGAGGATAACTAGCAGAAGCAATATCCTGAGGCAGTTGCTTGAAAAATCTTCCTTGCAGGAAACAGAAAGACTTTTGGAAAAAAGTACTATGAGGTCTAGGAATGGGAAACCTTTCAGCAAACCTAGTTCTCCTATCATTGGCCTCGTGCCCCAAGGTAGCGCCTTCATTCCCACTAGACCAATAGAATTGAGATAATACCTTGAAAACATACAAGTGTCTCAGAGGCAAAATTTTCATAGACTGAAAAGAAGAGAATAAATCCAGATTTTCTTGATTATCAACTAAGGCTCTCTGGAGTGACAATACAGGCTTCAAATGGGTTATGTAAGTACTTCCCCAACAAACTAATCCATATGAGAGACGAGACTGAGCAAGGGCAAAATAGAGGTCTCTCAGAACAAATGTTGGACACAAGTTTCTAAGACTGAAAACCCTATGTAGAAGGCAACGCAAGTATTTTTTCATTGACTCTATCTGGTTTTTCCACAATAAATCATCATCAACGGTAATGCCAAGATACTTTACACTTCTCTCTTGATTTATAATTCCACAGCCACAATCAACTTCATTGCAACCAACAAAATGAAACTTCAAGGGCTGGATAAGCATGAATGAAGATGCAATCCCAAAATTCAGGTAGATGGTTTTCTCAAGGTTCAGGCTCAATTTATTGTATGCAAACCACACAGAAATCAAGCGAAGGTCATTTGACATCTGATCATACAGATCCGAATCTGAGGTTGCACCATAAGAAAGGGCAGTGTCATCAGCAAAAACTGTGAACCTTCCACTGAAAGGGCCATGATACAGGTCATTAATATACACCAGGAACAGGATAGGTCCCAATACAGAGCCTTGTGGAACTCCACAATCCACCATAAGAAGTGGACTAGAACTCAAGCCAATGCTAACTGCCTGAGACCGTTCAGAAAGGTATGAATAGAACCAAGTTAGAGGCAAACCACGAATACCAGCTGCTTCCAATTTCCTAATGAGTGTTGCATGGTCAACCGTGTCAAAGGCTTTCCGAATGTCCAAAAACAAGCCAGATACTCTTCTCACCTCTCTATTATTGATGTTCAAACATATCTCTGAAATGAACTTTCTCAAAGCTAACTCAGTTCCTAGGCCCTCTCTAAAACCAAATTGGCAATTTGAGAAAAAATTAGTTGAATTTAGGAAAGTCAACAAGCGATTTTTGATCAGTTTTTCAAATATAACTGAGCAAACAGAGAGAAGAGAAATGGATCTATAATTCTGGATTAATTTTGGGTTACCTTTTTTGGGAATTGGAACTACTTTCGCAATTTTGAGTTTACATGGAAAAACACCCTCAGAAATGCTTAAATTAAATATGAAACATAACACTGGACTGATGATTGTGCTTATTTTCTTGACCATGACTTATGAGTATCCATCGATGCCAGGGGCCTTAGAGTTTTTCAGGGATGCAATGACTTTTTCAATCTCCAAAGAAGAAATCGGATACCAAAACAGTGATCTATCACAACGTGGCTCTCTGAAAACATTGTTATAGTCGTTCAACGCTTGCTGAGGAAAAGGGGGTGGAACAGCAGACTTAGGTGCAGAGACAAAGTATTCATTGAACAGATTAGCAACCTCTGAATCTTCACTTACAACACCATCCTCGGTTACCAAATTGAATTTACTTTTCTTGGCTCCTCTTCCAATCAATTCATTGATAAGTTTCCACTGTTTTTTGGAATTACCTCTTACAGTCTGGAACCGATCATAGTAATATCTCTCCTTTGCTATCTTTACCCACATTTTTATCTTGTTCCTCAAAGTAACAAATTCATGTTTCAATCTGATGTTCTCAGGCTCATTCATTGTCTTCTTATATAATTTGTCCCTTGACCGAATAGCTTCACAAAGTCCACTGTTCATCCAAGGCTTCAATAATCGTTGCTTGTGATTTATTTGAGTGGACTTAGTGACCTTAGATGATTGAATGGCAGAGTCCAAAACATAACAAAAACAATTATATGCGTGATTAACACTTTCGGCACTGAATACAACAGACCAATCTTGGATTGTAAGTAATCCTGTGAGAACATCCCAATTTATTTCATGAAATGAACCAAAATTCACCCCTGGCCGAGACTTTTTTGCCAGCATAGAAAGACACACAGCTCTGTGATCACTTATAGAGACCTCAAGAACAGCAGAGCGAGCAGAAGATGGACCAACACCTCTCAGCAACACATGATCAATGCACGTTGAAGTATTTTCCGTGACACGTGTATCAATATCAATCAAATTTTCAAGACCACTAGAAGAGATTATTTCAAAGTACCTGTCGCTAATTCGATCAGAATTATTAACATTTATATTAAAATCACCAATACATACAACAACCGAACTCTTAATGCTACTCAACATATCACTAAAATCAGTCAAGAAACGATCAACCGGAACTCCATGCCATCTATAAATTCCTATCAGAGTGAAGCAAACATTATTGTACACACATTCCAATATAAGAGAATCTGCCCCATCAATCTGTCTAGCTACTGTGCAACAGGTGAATTCCTCCTTGTGATAAACAACAATACCACCACATCTGTTATCATTACATGAGAATAAAGTAACATAACCCTTAATATCATATATATTTATATTTACATCAGGCTGGATCCACGCTTCAGACAAAACAATAAAATCTGGTTTCATTTCTAAATTGTTCAAGTATAACAAAAATTCCTATTATATATTATATTCCTATTATATATATACACACACACAATTTCCCCCATTTCTAATGTAAGATTTAAGTGTTTTCAATCTATTTATATCTTGTGTCTCCTGTTTTAATTTATATATTGTTAACTTTTGAAAAGTTTGAAAAGAACTTTTCGCGGATGGATGAACATATATATATATATTATATATATATATATATATATATATATATATATGTGTGTGTGTGTGTGGTGTGTGTGTGTGTGTGTGTGTGTGTGTGTGTGTGTGTGTTAATTATAACTATATTCATTGAATAATCAATAATCACAAAGTTAGTAATTAGAATGAATTGCAAAGTTAATATTATTATTATTATTAGAATTAAAACTCAAATGCTGGGCTATTTGTGAAGTAAATGTCAGGCAATAATTGGTAATGGCAAATAAATAACTTCAATTGAACTTTCAATTACAGTTATTTTGAATTGAGTATAATCTATTATGATGAACCACATTTGATAATAAATTTAAGCTGAAGCTCTGGCTGGATGTTACAATTGCGCTCACATAAATAAGACTTTGTAAGAAACTCATTTGATAAATTGAGTATTTTCGACCATATGCAAAATAGTAACAAGGCTTTCTACTTACAAACATATCGCTATTTTATGTACTGATACTACTAGGTACTTACTTTTTTCAAAAACTTCCGGGAAAGAACCCCCTTACTATTCCTCTGCTGTGGGGGGGGGGTAGACCCCCCGGAGGGCCTTGGAATTAAATGAATTGAACTACTATATTTAGAATTATTAAGTAAAATTGCTGTAAGAAGACTTCACATCATTGTATTATCGGCCGCGAGATATAAAATGATACTTGGACTCCCAGCACATGAGCACAATTAATTAGCCTCGACTCTTTATTTTCAAAGTTGGGATTATATGTTTGGTAGGTTCGTTCTTGGCAGTAGGCTGCCTGACTTCAAACATTTTCTACACTGACCGTATATATGCAGAGTGAGGGCGGAAGATGTATGAGAAGAGACATTCCCACCCATACCACTCTTTCACCGTTTGAGGGGTTGAGTGTCATGTTATATCTCGCGGCCTCAACGATGTACAAAAGTGGTATAGATTATGGAATTACGATTTAGTATTAGGAGATGTATCTTGTACCTTGAATAAAAATAAAATCAAATATTTATAGAAATTCAGAAGTCCATCCACTTGAATCTAGGTTCAAATATTTTCCAAGCATAAGTAACGCCAATATCACTGATCTAGTTACAAACTCTCAAATGGGTTCTATTGGATTTTTTTTTCAACCCAAATTATTCGTTATAGATACAGAATACATCTCGTAGACCACATTAGAACCCCTCTTATTTTTAAATAAATGTATTATTACAAAGTAGAAAAACAGTAATAAGTATTTGGCACCCCATCCCCTATTGTGAGATCCACGTTATTTCCCCCCAAAAAAATAAATGTTTATTTCCCAAAAAACTAAAACTACAACATCAATTACACAAAATATTAGATAAATTACAATATTACATACAATAGTTAGTTACAAAAAATTCTTGTTCAAATACTTGTTTAGTTTTTTCTGTGTGGAAATTGACCTACTCCACTATGGTGTACAATGTTCTCAATGTTCAATGGTGCACTTTAAGACTATTAATGATTTTTATAATTTCGTCCTCACTGACAGGTGTAAAGAATAATGACCTAGCAGACTATCTGATCAGCTGCCGCATGCTCATCTGCGCCATTACAATCGCTATTTAGAATGTCCTGGGCCAGTTTTGATCCAGTACTAATAAAAAATTCATTGAAAGAATTTGCCATATCTTTATCATCATCTCCCAATTTAAACTCTCTCCGGATTTGTGTTCTTGGCCGTTGCACTTCAGTTATTTTTCTTATTACTTCCCATGTTTGCTTAGAGTTGCTGGAAGTTTCAAATCACCTTGAAAAGTATTTTTTCTTCGCATTTTCTATTACAGTTGTTAGTAGATTTCTGTACCTTCTATAATACTCTCTAAGCTGTAGATTCGCTGTATTATTCTTGCTTTGTCTGTGTAATTTATCTCTCTTCCTTATTGATGTAATTAATCCATTCGTAATCCAAGGCTTAATTTTTCTTTTTGTGTGCGATACTCTATTAATAACTTTACATTCTTCTGTGTATTTCTTCAGTATTTCGATCATTCTCTTCAAAGCACTATCAGCGCATTCCTGCAGGTACAAGGAATTCCAGGTATCATTCGTTAGTGCTAATGAAAGTTTATTATAATCAATACTTTCATAGTAGGGTTTTCTTCTGTTGTGATTGTGTTCCACCGCATCATATTTAATTCCCAGAATAGTTATAAAATGATCTGTGATAGAATTTTGGAAAACTATTGGTATTATATCTTTTTCAAAGTTTATCAGAATATGATCTATACATGAAGCGCAATTATTTCCAATGCGAGTTGCCTGCTTTATACAATGTAGGAATCCATATTCACTGAGTAGATTATCATAGTCTTCCAGTTGCCTGTGCTGATTTGATTCTTTTGTGTTGATGTTCAAATCTCCTAGAACGATGTGAAAATACTTTCCATTATCATCCAAAATCTGCCTCAGATCAATGAGAAATTCTGTTAAGTCCAAGTGTGATGGAGATCTATATAACGCTGTTATAACAAAAGTATCTTCCCCAATTTTGAAATGCATATTCAAACAGTTGGCTTGCCTAACTGCAATTTCTTTTATTTCAACAAAATAGTCGGATTTGACATAAATTATTACTCAGTCATTCTGTAGAATATTGTTTTCTGTTTTGTGGCAGGTATAATAATTATTAATTGATTTCAAGGAAACACCACCAGCAATCCAGCATTCCGTTAAGACTATCACGTCGAAATCCACGTTTAGGTCATCCAGTTGAATAAGAAATTCTTCAAAATTTTTATTGTAGCTTCTGATGTTGAAATTGATGATTTTCAAGTTGAAAGGTTGGATTGTATTGTTGACATCTTGTGAATTTGGAATCGAAAAGTCTTCAATGTCTAATAAACCCAAATCCTCCATCAAATCAGCCATTTTTGTTTTTGTGTTCATAATTATTCGTGTGCCAATTGTAGATATCCTTGTACTCAACTGATTGTATTTTTTGAGTTAATGACAGCATGAGATCTTGCTCTCCAACTGTTAAATATCTGAATGAGTTGGTATGCCTACTAAGTGCTACTATTATGTGCTGAATGCTATTGTAAATCTTGAGTGGTTTAGTATTTTTCCTCACTAGGATAACATCTCTAAACGTTAAACCCTGAGCTTCATGTATAATTAGTATTGTTAATGAGCCAGCGGGAGCCTTGTTTTTAACAGCTTCCAGTACCATTTTTTTCTGATTGCGTGAATGTGAGGATTAAAGTTTGTGGTTGTAGGTTGTGAGGTTCTCCGTTAGTTATTGTTGGTTCAATTGATCTAATAATTTTATTTGTAGTGCAGATATCATTGTAGTAGTTAGACAACAGATAGCACACATCCATTGGACATTGGGTAGGAATCCGGATCCGCGAAAACAGAAATATTTTACCAGACTGCTGGTAAACCACTTCTCTCGATGTAAGATATTTGTTTTGAGTCTCCAACCAGTACTATCTCGTCTGCGCCTGTCAGCTCAGAGATGAATCCCACGAAGCCGGCGTGCATAAGGACAGCTTCATCGATGAATACGCGCTTATATTTTTTGTGGCAGCCATTAATTAGAAACGACGTCACGGTTCTGTAATTTGAATTGATGATAGAGTTAAATTCATTTCCGTGTTTCTCCTGTATAGTTGATCTTATTCCTTTGATTGCGGCTCTTGTTTGAATTAGTATGAGGTCTTCCATTGGTCGATGTTTATGAACAATTAGATGTGTTTTTCCGCTCCCTGGAACTCCATCAATCCATTTGATTCGTGGTATCTTGCATCGAGATATATCAATTTTCGAAACAGCATCCAACAGTTCCTCATTAAGCATCACTTGAGTGTCTCGACTAATCATAATATATTTTTCATTGGTTCTAAATCTGCGAGAACTGTTGTCAAATGATACGTAAGCTCCGCCTCCCTCCATACTGAATCCCATTTTGAAGTAGTTGGTAGAAGGAACATTTTCAATTCATTATCGTAAACATTCATACTCCTCAATTCAATTTCTCTGAAGACCGACGATGAAGCATGAAGATTTTCGGTTCGAAGTGTTAAAAGAGCTTCTTTGAAAATATCTGCGTTTATTTTATCATATTGCTGTAAAAGATTTTTCAATTCAATCATGCAATTTAGAAAGTTATGGTGCTTGCTATCTTCTGGTAGATAACCTCTTGGGCATACTTTTTCTTCTGGCCGATCTGGTTCTGAAATATTGAGAAAATTCATGCTGTTAGTGCCCCTATGATAATATATATATTTCAAATGATTAGTTGATAAGATAAAACTGAATAAATCAATTGAGGATAAATCTGCTAGCTGGCTGAATTCATCTATGCCTACGACAAGTGGATAATTCATTGATGCCCATTCATTTATTTCCAATAGCACTTTTTTAATTTCTTCTAGAGCATTATAATCATTTACTGGCAACAAGTAATTCCGAATTAATTGTTTACTGTCAGGCGTGTTGATTGTTTTCAGTAAGATCGCCAGGCATTTGTTTTGTAGATTAATTGGATCAAGGCTACACACCACTCCTCTAGCGTCAGCGATTTTGACTTAAGTACGTGCGAGAATCCATCTGAGACTCGAATCTTATTTTCTCCTACGTAAGCAAACGCTAAATTAATATCGGAATATTCACCGTAATTCTGAATTAATGATACTCTACTTTTTGCCGTTTGTTTTTTTACATGTAGCTTATTTATCTTTTTTAGAGATTTTTCAATAGTCGACGGCTCTCTTCTATTGATGCTAGGCTTAATTAGACTTTCTTTTTTCAATATCCTATTTTTCATTTTTTTAAGCAATCCCATAGTTTGTTCTATCAATAACTTGTTGCAGTGCTCTTCTATAACATGGGCATTTTGCGTCATTGGCTTTATGATTAGCTGGCTTGTTATTCTTTTTACAATTAACACAAGTTGGAATTTCCTTCTCGGAAGGGCAGTTTTTAGAATTATGTCCTATAACTGAACAGTGCCCGCAGACATCCTGTTCTTTTTTACAATGCTTCATCACTTGATTAAACCCATGGCACCGGAAGCATCTCTGAGCTACAGTATAGTCGCTGGCTTTGCAGCATGTAAAGTCGATAAACAGCTTTACCTTGTTAATTATTAGCTTCCTTATGTCAGGATCGCATTCAAACACCCAATGAAGGGTATATTTATCTCTTGGGCCTAACTTGAATGATGGGACGCAGCCTTTGACAAAGTCTTCTTTTTCGATTCCAGAGTAATAGAAATTCTTTTCATAGTAGATCTCTGACAGCTACTCTTTATTTACATCTGATGGTACATCGTACAAGATTATCCTTGGCTTCTTGTTTGCAGGCTCCGTGATTTTTATCCCTCCTTTTTGTAAGCTTTTGTTTGTTAGTATTTTTTTCTTATCATCCAATGTATCCAGAACAATAAGAAGGCCGCCGCCTCGAACATTAACAGTTTTCTTCACTCTTATTTTCTTTCTTTGGAATGTTTTCCTTCAGACTTTTCCTTATTTTTTCACTAGTCTGCTTCTCATTATCTCCTACCAATTCCAATTTTGTTGGTTTTAGAAGAAGTACATGCTCTTTAGGTTGGATTCTTCTTACGTTTCCTATTTTTCCTGCTGTTGATGCCTTCTTTGGTAACTTAATCACTTCAGCAAAACTGGGTGGTTTATTACTGATTTACTGCATTTTTTTTATTTAAGCTGACTATTGTTTCTTGTAGCTTTGGCGCACCCGAATTGAGATTTTCTGTCAACTGACTGATAGTAATAGCCCTTGTTTCGATTCTAACGACAAATTCCGTTGTTTCAACTAACATCTCTGAAAATCTATCATAATCTACTCTTAAAAGTTTCTTTCTCTCATATTCAACTGCAGCCCATTTTTTAAAATCCAAGAGTTTATTATATAGTTCCTCAATATTCTTTTTGAATTCATTGGCCATAACTTCACTTATAGTATTCATATTGTTACCTTTTTGCAGCTCCACCTCCTGTTCCTGTTTCTGCTCCAAAGGGCTGATGGTAACGTTTTGTTGAAACGCCTCTCCTTCTTCTTTCTCCTCCTCTTCTTCGTATTCTGGAATCACTCCATATGGTGGTTTTTTTGGTGATTGCATTTGTTGAAAAGACACCACACTATAATGTTGATGGTACTACACTATATAGCTGATGTTAACTAACACTATTCTATTGACCTACTTTTCACTGTTATTGAAAGCTACTCTACTTGCTAATTTAGATGTTTACTGTACGACTGCTCGACTACGACTGAATTATAATGACAGTATTTTATTAACTTTGGTGTTGCTATCCTTGTCTATCATTCGACAAAGCAGGCAACGCTGTTCTTCTATCTTTATCCACTGTCATTATAACGTGGACCTCAGTATACAAGACTATTATTTAATATGTGTTGAAGGGAAAAATCCCCCAAAACGGGAGGAAATGATAGTTTTTGAAACTAAAATTAGTGAGGATCTTCTACTATGTACAATTCAATATTATTAAGCACTTATGGATTCATGAGAACTTCTCCATTTTACCAAAAAAAACTTGTTATCTCTATATGACTAATTATTTACCATGTTTATAATAACAGGTATGTATGTAATATAATAACATAATCTATTTCAACATGTTGACTAGTATTTCATTACCTTCAACCTTCACAATACATTTTTTATCATCGAATTCTGATTCAATCTTAAGACTTATGTGATTCTTCTATTGCAGTTGATTTAACTTGAATGTTACATTTTGTTCTCAGATGTTTCCTGTATCAATAATGATGAAATTGTTTTCTCGAGATTACCAACCGAACCCAGTGAAATATCATCATTGACATCATTCTCCAGGAAAACTGCACTCGATTAGGTTTGTACATGTACTTAATCGCTGCAAAAATATTTCAAATTTTAGTTGGTCACTTAATGTGGCTCACTCCATTTATCTTCTCCCTGATGCACATGTATGAAGTGATGATAATTCATGTATCCAATTCGGCCACATCTCGTTCTCATTTCGAAAGGAAATGCTTGTTTAATTTATCTATATTTCCAATTGAAAATGTCCATTTCACAAAATAAAAATAGAAAAACTATTATATTATCTGTGTTGTGTGTTCTGGATATTAGAGCGATGTTTATTAATAAGATCGGAATTGAATATATTCCCCTACGTATTGTTTTATCGTCCCAACGTATTCTTGAATATTTTGTCAGTTTCCAAAATCTCAAAATCGATTATCCTCTCGGTTGTAATGTCCCCAACCATGGTATATACATAATTGGTAATAATCCTATCACACAGTTCATGCACCGAACAATGTGCAAGTATACATAGATTACAAGTTAGTATTAATATATGTTAGTCGTAAGTTCTATAATAAGTAAGATCTCTTTCCTAATAACCATCTTTCATTTTTTAAATAAATTAACATTTCACTTAGCATAGACAGTTTCCAAAGGGATTCATGACAATTCTCCAAACTCTGAACTTCACCTCCACATAACGTCTACTCCTAGACCTTATACGTTTTTTGAATAAAATTATTTTTCTTTGAATAAATATGTATCTTCAAACGAACATTTCGAAGATGAATTGAAATTACAATAGTTTCTAAAAGTTGTGATCATCAATTTACCATTTGTCAGTAGTGTTCTCTCAAAAACGATCCTGGCGATTTTTCATTTCGGTCAGCTGAGCAGTGATTTTTATATTATCAGCATTAACTTATTTATATTGATAATATAGCATTCTCTGCATACAAAGCTTAGTTGTGTACTTGAATAAGAACAACACACCTTCAATAATTGGATTTAAGAGTTGAATCATACTTTAGACGTTCTGTGAGCAGTAAATTGCTGATTTATAATAATACTACTGAATCAACTACCATTCCAAGTCTTTCATAAAGTATCAAATTTTCAAATAATTGACAAGTCTCTAACTTTTCCCTTTTCTCAAACTATTATAATGTATTTATGATGTATTAATTGATGTTCGGTATTAAAAATATCTTGTCCATGTTTGTAGAAATGAATAATTAAAATAGTATAACATTTTGAATAGTAGATATGTTATTTAACTGAACTCAACCTTGTGGGTGCTTCATAATTGTGTGCCAATTAGTAGATTAACATGAACAAGTATTTTTTACCTTTTTTATAGTATTATTTATAGATTTCCAATGGTAATAGATATACTGTAATAGCTATGATGGATTTGTATTTTCCTTGTAAATTCATTTCTATAGTATGTTATTAATATGGATATTTAAAGTTGTTCACCTCTTCAAGTGAATTTAACTATAATTTTTGAATATTTTGTGCGTTGAAACTTGAATTTTATTGATTTAGTTCGTGACTTTTTAATAATTCTTCAACTCTTTGCATATAATTCCTTAGCATGATTACTAAGTTAATTCTTCTCGAAAAATGACAAGAAAAAACCAAAGTAGGGCATTCCAATTTTCAATTATTATATCCTGATTTTTTGCCGGCCAGAGTGGTGTAGTGATCTGGGTTTGCAACTGTTACTTGAGCCTGCTACTGTGTACTGGATCGTGGGTTCGAATCCCGCCGGTAGGAATGGACTTTTGATCATCTCATCAATTCACTCATCCATTCCTACCCCACGCACAAGTAAAAAACTTATGTGGGCATCATACGCTATAAAAATAATACCTATGAGAAAACTCATCAATTGTGAGTTAATTCTCTCAATTTTAAATCAGACATCGATTCTATTAATTCTATCTCCTGTAATAATTTTGTTAACTGTACTTATTCCATATTATACATTATACTTAGCTATTATTTATTCTAAAGTGAGATTTACATTATAAATTCATTAGTTCGCTAGCCGTGCCTGTCATTAGACAAAGCAGATAGCTCTATCCTTTTCAAACTCCGAACCGTTGCTAAATCGTTTTTAGACTATGAATAATATAATAAACTACCAGAATAATTTCTGGGTAAGTATAATATATTTGAGATATAATTGATACTATTAAAAATACAAACAACAATTAATCTTATATCAGATCAGTAGATGACCGCGGGGCAATAGAACGAGTTACCGTAATGAGCTCCCGGGATGATGTAGTAAATAAGCAATGGTAATTTGAATGTCTCAAAGGTAAAAGGGTTGATTAAGAGGGAGGTTAAGTTTTTGCTTTTAAATGTCGATATGCTGATATTATCCGAAGGGCTTTGTTTATAATAAACAGATCACATGCGTATTTGCTCCGCGATACTCCTGTTGCACTGCTCAGTAACCTTTAACGCAGAGAACGGGAACTGATCCAACAAAAACCTGAATTGCGCGTGTTCATTACAATGTATTTGGCATATATACTCTTGTGGATATACCGGGTCGACTTGAATCACATCTATGTACTACAGAAGGCGTCAGAAAAATAAACTTGGCAACTATGCCGTCTTATCATTTGCACTGAATATATAACATGAATCTCACTTTACAGTAATTCCTGAATATGTATTGTATTTATTCAAATCTGATTATTTAAAATATTTATAACCTTTAGATGAAATTATATTGGTCAAAAACTACTTTTGTGTTGTCCGTAGATTTTTCATCTGTTTGTTTTTTTCAAGTTTTACTACATTCTGGTCTACTTGTAAACTTCCTATTGGTCTTTCTCTTTTTGATTTTTTCTTCCTTCTCTTATTTTTTGTTCCTAGCTTAGTCATTTTTAGCAGAACATTGATTATTCATTTGTTGATTAAGAGAATAATTTAATCATAGCTTACGCATGTGAAATAATATAAGAGGCCACGAGATATAACATGAGCCTCAACTCCTCAAACAGTGAAGGAGTGGCTTGCTTGGTATGGATGTAGGAGTGGGAATGTCACTCTCACCCATCACTCTACATGCTCACCACCGTTACTGCAAAAATCCCTAGATTCCCAAAAACAATAGGGATTGTTATCCCTAGAAATCCCAATAAAAATCTAAACACAATCCCCAGACCTATCCCTTTATCCCTTAAAATAGGGGGTATTAATTCGTGGATATTCTATACCTAGATTGATTCACAGAATTGAACTCAAATCACCATACTATTTAGCTCAGATTTTATTCAGGAATGTTCCAGATAATATGAGGGAGGCCGAGAGCAGCAGCAATGTGATGTTTAAAAGCTCGTTGGTGAAATGGCTCTTCAGCATAGGCTGGATTGGAGCTGAGAGGCTAATTCACTCACCTTACACCTAGGAAGAGTAAATGCATTGGGGAATAACTTTATACATTCATATTTCGAAATGCTAAATTCATTTGTACATTCATACCTCACGTTCAAGTATTTAGAGCTTCAAAACATAATAGAGGCTTATAAAACAATGAATTACCACCGGTTTTTGGGTCCTCTTTCTCTCCCACTCTGGATATCAAGTTACACCTAACACTATATTATGTTATCACTTATAATCCACCTACTGTTATCTGAATCTTATTTCTGTAATTTTAATCACACATATTGTAATTTAAAGTAAATATAATACCATATGACTATTTATTGAATAATACTGCTTGCTGGAACTGTCCCCCAATCTCAGACGCATAGTCTTACTGGGGGAATTCCACTCAATCAATATGTTCTTTGTACTGTTTTTGTAAAAATGTGATTCTTATTTTGTTGAATATCAAATATAATTATGTACTTGTATTGTATGCCAAGTGGAAATAAAAGAATTGAATTGAATTAATTAGGAAATGATAGCCTTAAGTAATAAAAAAATTACTTCCTGATTTAGGCAGGCGAATGATTGAGATAGAATATTTTATATTTTTTCTCAGTTATCACTTGACAGTTTGTGCAGTTCTGTATACTCGTTTTGTACCGTACTCCATAATAATTTATTATTTTATTCATAGCCAAAAAACAATAATTTGGAACAGTGCATATGCATATGCAGAAAAAGATAGAGCTATCTACTTTGTCCAATTACAGACAAGGATAGCAACACAAAAGTTAATCAATTTTTGACTTGAACGTTAATCCAACTGCATTATCTGCACCTACATGTCATCTACAGCGCTCTAGGTGTGCATTTCATCAACAACAATGATAAAATTACTGATTTGGTATATTCAAAAATGATTCAAATGCCATTTGAAACCTTGAAACCTAACATCCCAATTTATCCCTAGAAATCCCCAAAAATAATTTATCCCTAGAATAATCCCTTCGGGCTTCAAAAATCCCTAGAAAAGGGATAAATCCCTAGAAGTGACACCACTAGTACCGGCTGTCGAGAACATACTGACCGAACTTACCCCCACCCTAAAACATCAGAGTTAAGTTTCCTGTGGTAAGAGTCGAAGGTTCATGTTGTAACTCGCGGCCTCTCAACAATCACTTCCATTTTACCAAGTATGTCTACTCCCCCCTATTCAGCTTAAAAAATACTCCATCTTATTAAGATATTTTTCTTATGACTCTCCTATTTTAATCGTATATTTCTGCACAATCATTCCAGGCTGTAGCTCTAAGCTAACAATGAATTAATTCTTGCCTAGTTATAATTTTACAGTATTGTTTTTAGTGTAAGTAAAATAAACATCAGTATTAGTATTACGCATTAATACATCACACTTATATGTCGTGTCCTATAGTTGTAAACTGGAAGATGAAGCATTCAATTTGAATTTATAGCTATTTTAGATCAATATTATGAATTGATTGTTTATAATAAAGTGATCATTGGACAGATTCCAATCTTTATATTATTACCATCCTTTTTTCTTATCGTCAATGTTATTAAATGGGATAATTTGAAGAGCCTTATAATTTATCTTCCATTATTCAGCCAGTGTTTAGATGTTGTATTTTTATAGCTATAATATTTATTTTTCAAGAGACTGTTTATAATATGTCCTATTTTAAGTATTTGTAGAATCAGCTTGTGTTTGAACTATTTCGATTTACTCTTGTGTTTTATTCTGAACAAACAGTATTTTGTAAATTGATGTCGTAGAGTAGATTTATAATATTTATATATTTACCTCTTATTAAAACTTTTGAGTCATTGCTGGTTTCTTCATTGTATCCCTTCTTGGTGAATGAAATAAGCAAAAATTCATTGAGTTGTTTGTAGTTGTCTCAATTCCATTTGATCATTTTAGAACATTAACCTATTTTTTTTATGTTGGTTCATAGATAGATTTTTTAGATACTCTTGGGATACTCTAAGATACTCCTCTTATCTAGAAAATAGTTGTTCTATGGCATACATTATTATTTGATCAAATATTGTTATGATCCTTTGAAGTGGTAAATAATATGGGGTGTTTGGATATTGGACGAATTTTAATTAGACGCTATTTAAAATCGGCAGTTAGCAGTCACGTTTCTATTATTCTTTCCAGCTGTTGAAATTCTTATAATCTGCTACAATCATCATACTTCGTACTATATTATAAAATTAAGAATTCAAATTAACATGTACGGGATAGGAAATACGTGTTTGACGCATAATCACTTCTGAACTACTGAACTGATAATCTTGAAAGATGGCGTAAAGATTCTGAATGTTCCGAGAATGGTTATAGCGTTATAGGTCTATTTTCTTTATCAATTAATTTTATCTACTAATATGTTATAATGTAAACATTACAACATCAATCCCAAAACACAGGGATCTTTTCGAAATGGATTTTCAAAACTGGACTTTCGTAACAACATTATGCAACAACTTTAACATTATAACACTTTTTGATGCTGGTGGCGTCAACATTAAAATACTGTTTCTGATGCTGGCAGCAGGTTTCAGTTTGTCAAGTTTTCACCAAATCAAGTATTCAGTTTTCCAGAATTTCAGTTTGTCTGTTTTTACTGCAAGTTCTCAGTTTGTCAAGTTTTCGATTTGTCTAGTTTCATGTTTCTATTTCGTCGAGTTTTCAGTTTACTGTTCGCTCTCTCTGATTAGCTTTTCACCCATTGTTATTTCATTTTTTTTACCATATAGGCTAGTTAGTTGATTTCTAACCTTACAGCAAGTCAGTCAGCAATATGATACTTTGCTTGAGTGGGCGTAGATAAAATAGTGCATATAACAGTAGTTTTATGTTGTCTTAAAAGCACTCGTGAGATGTTTAAGACACGCGTTCGGTCGCTTCTCTCGCTTACTTGTGTCTACATCAATTAGAGTAGACATAAAATAGACCGATAAATTTAATAATAATATTATTATTATAATATGACATATAATAGAACAATGAGTAGAAATCAAATTATGACATTATGGCTGATACTTGATTTCACTTGAATAGTATTTTAATGGTTATGAATGTGAATAAGAGTCGCATAGTTGCGTCTAACAATTGGTTTATTGTAAAGCATGTACAAAGGTAGAAAAATATCCTTCATTATTAATAATCCTAGAAGAAATTATTAAATTTTAACAGAGGGGTTTTAACAGAGAGACTTGTTACATTATTTACATAATAAAGTGCACGTTATTTAGAGACGTTATCCAGATTACAAAGAATAAGCCTTAGAATGATTACGGTACTTCTAAAAATCAATAACTGAATAAACAATTTTTCAGACATAATTTCAGAATAAGAATTATTGAAATGTGTGTAAATCTAACAAACAGGAACTACCTGATAATAAAAATGAAGTCATTTTTATAAATGGTCAAATAATTTTATCTTTTGATTATAGTTATTATTTTATAAGACTACTAATCAATAATACATTTTCGAAGTTCGAGACATCACAAATCAAGAGAAACCTAATTTAATGAGTGTATGTAGCAACTTAATTGCAATGTCAGTACCAGTAAAACAGTAACCAGAAAACAGCTCATTTATAATTAATTTGCAGTTTAAAACGTATCCAACATAGCCTGTACGGTATGCAAGGATTTAAAGCGTAAAACAATCATAAGCTATATAAAAAGATTTTAAAATGATCAATGCATTCATTATAATAAATCAAAGAGAAGATAATCTTGTAGAATCTTTGGTATCGGTAGTTGCTGAACTTTGAGAGGCAACCTGACGCTACCCAGTTGCTTCCTTATGTAAAGTCTGGCTTGTTGCTGGAGTGGAAGTGGGTTGGTGGCTAGATCTAGAAGCATACTTCTTTGTTCATCTGATAAGTACTGGTTGCGTCGAATCATACAAATGTCGAAACTTTCAGCTGCCGCTAGCAGAAATCTGTAAACATCTTGATTGCGAGTGGCGGTTCTAATCCAGTCTAGAATACCCAAAGGATGTCGAAAATGTGTTTTCATTATGACCTGCAACACAATAATTGAAAATATCTTCTTCAAATATCCAATTTATCAAATAAATATATAATTCCTTAGCATCAATTCATTCTCGTTTCAAGTTTGTAGAGGATGAGCAAGATATGAAAAATCTTCTCCAAATGTCTGCTTTCTTTTAATATTCATAATTCCATTCTTATTTCAAGTGATGGACAGTCAAGTAGTATTATTTCTCATAATACATTTTAATAAACTTTAGTCTAATCACTATATATACATTGGTGTTTGCAATTTATATTGTAGTTATGTTTTTTCAATATATTGTTTGGATACAATTTTCTTTAATTATTTCTTTTAATATATGTAAATTCAATCAGAAAAAATATATATATTTCCTAGAATATTCTGAAACTATTTTGTGCATTTTAGACATTAAAATGGTTTCACATAGTTTATAGGTTTATGGTTTATATGTTTATTTATTTATTTACATCAATAGAAAAAATTACAACATATAGAGGCTTACAGCTTTATGCCAAAACAAGCCTCATTGAAAATCAATTGTTTGCACAAACTGAAACTAAATTAGTAAGAAAGTAAAAACGAAAAATAGCAATAAAAATAGTTTGGAAGAAACATTATAAATAGAAAATAACACAAGACACAATAGAAAATAGAAAAAAGACTGGATAAATAATAAAAAATAGACTAATTGAAAAAAGAGAATAGGTAGCAAGCCTATTTTAAGAAGAATTTGAAATTTAAATCTTTATGGTCTGCAAGATTGATTAAGCATTTATAATTTAAGAGCTTGATAACATTTTTCACTAAAATTGCGCAAATTATCAGCGAATATATCTAGAATCGTATTCAAAGAATTGTACAATCTAACAGTTTTTTGTAAGAAGCAATTTGCATTATGTACAGTGCATATTCTATCCAAAGCAAAAAAACATATTTAATCTAGGTCTATATAACAGAACAAAGATACTAAAGAGTTCGATAATATTCCGAATGTCTAAATGATTATTCAATATTTCAAATAGAACAATTAATGATATGAAATCCCGCTCTTCAACGACATAATTTGAAAACTGACTCTCAGACACCTCATAGAATAGTCATACGGGCATGTTCATACTTCTTATAATATATGAATCTGAGGAATGTATTTTGTATGCGTTCGATACTACTAATATATCTCTTGATAAGGACTCCAAACAACCGCACAATACTCAAGTCTACTTCTCACCAAGGCCAGATACACCATCTTGATTAAATCAATGTCTGTGAAGTGAAATTGTGAATCATATTAAATTTTTGCATTGTACCACAAAATTACAATTAAATTTAGAGCTAGATAATTGAAAAATATGATTATAATGAACATCACATTTTATTTGTAAAATACGATACCGTACCGGTACAATTCGGGAGAGAAATAGGTCAAGTTGAACTTTTTTATCTTTATCGTTTCAATAAAAGGTTCTACTAGTAAAGAATGATTAATAAATTCTCGATGAGAGAACGTTGAGTTATTACAAAGTGGCCCAAGTAATCTAACTTTGAAATTTGTGCAGTACCGTAATTCTTTATTCACCAAAAACCCATAATTAGGTCTAATAGACAAACAATAGATGCAGATATGCCAAATAGAGTAAATACCATGAGGGCATGATCAATACACAATAATATTCATCCAATTTTGGTATTAACCAGGAAAGTAGGTAGATAGAACAGTTGGACGCAACATATGATTATTCTACTACCTACTTACAATTTTTATGGAATATGTGATGCATGATTTTGTTTTTGTTGATACTGACCCTTGCACCAAACCTGAGAAATAGACGTATGATTGCGGGACAAGGTTGTACATTCGAGTAGAAATATGTGGATAGCACCGATTGCACGAATATGTCATCCTCTGGCTGATCGACCATGATGTTGGGATCAGCCCCCGCAGCAAGTAGTACCCTCAACAGCTGGTACTGACACTCTAAACTGCTGTAGTTGTCAGTTGCTGCTACTGTTTCATCACAGACTGTATGCAACGCTGCACCACCTGTTGTTATACTGTTTATATCTGCTCCTGAAAAAAAGAATTCAAATCGACTACAGTAAACCCTCGCTAATCCGACTTATCGATTAATCTGACCATTCCGAAGGGTCAAAAGGCTTCTGCTACTTGTTGTTATTCTCCAGTTCTCTTATTCCTCTTCTAATTCTCCTTTCTTCTTTCTCTACTTTTCCTTCCTAACTGATCCGGCCATGCCCTCGGTCTCATATTATATAATGGACGGAATATTGCATTTTTACTGTATAAGGCCTGTATTACATTAGAATCAAGTCTCCAACACAGGTTACAGGGTTTGTATTGACTTATTTTTTTTAAGTTTATATTATATATAAATAAATTAAAACAGGAGACACAAGTCATAGATTGAAAACACTTGAAAACTTACATTAGAAACGGAAATTTTCGGAAACTGAGTTTCCTTCCTCAACCGATTTATATATATATATATATATAATATATATATATATATATTATATATATATATATATATAGGAGACACGATATAATAGATTGAAAACACTTAAAAACTTACATTAGAAATGGGGGAAATTTTCGGAGACTGTGTCTCCTTTCTCAACCGAGAAGACTGCAGTTTTGAATCCAACAGTTGTGTGACCACAGAGTACGCACGGAGCCTCAATTGTAGCAGCAGAAACCACAGATTACGCGGTGCAGACGGATGGAGAGAAAAAGGGTAAAGATTCAGGAGACATTATGGGGTATTTAGGTGGCGGTTACAAACGGGATATTTAAGATTTGAGTGAGTTATGAATAAGGAAAGGTGTAGCTTATGAATTGATAGAAAAGAGGAGATTTAAAATTAGAAATCAATAAAGAATTGGACTAAAATTGGAGAAAGGAATTGTGGAATTGAACTTGAATGGAATTTATTTTTCATTTTTATTGAACATTTAATATATATATATATATATATATATATATATATATATATTTGATAGCTGTGAAATTTATTATTATTTGATGAAATTTATTTCAATTTAATTGAACAGTTAGTAGCTATGGTACTATTGCTGTCTGTTGAGACCAGGACTGGAAGCAGCTCCAAGCACCCAAATAAAAGCCAATTCTTTCGTCTTGACATCTATGGAAGGGGCTGTGGGAGGGAGGGTGGCAAGGACTTTGACTTTGAAGCATTGGTCAAAGTTCTTGTTGTGCTCAGAGCCATGGGTAGGGATGGGTAGGGAAGTATTATTTTTAAAGGAAGCCCTGTGATTGTTGATCCGGAGGTTTAGGGCAGTGGTGGTTTCACCTATGTAGAAGGCAGGACAGAAGTTGCAGAAAAGGAGGTAGATGCAATTTTTGGAGATGCAATTACTGGATTGATGGATTTGGTGGGTGTAGTTGGTGAAGGGACTGGTAAAGGAGATGGAAGAATCAGTGATAGGACAGGTTTTACAGCGGGGGCGTTTTCAAGGTAGGGTACCAGGTGGAGTTGGGATTTCATCAGAGGTGAGTGATTTGTTTTTACTGAGAATTTTCTTGAGGTTGGGAGGTTGCTTATAAATGAGGGTGGGTGGTTGCTGGAAAAGGTGTCTGGTAGAGGGATTGGAGAGGACATGGAACAGATCTTTAAGGACAGGTCAGAGGTTTTCAATTCCAGGGAAGTAGGTGGTACAGAGCTTTGGAGTTTGTGGGATTTGGGAATTTTTTGTGGTTGGATTAGTGCCAGTTTTGGAGGAGATTTGTTCCTGTAATAACCTTTCAGGATAGATACATTTCAGGAGGGATTGGTGGAGTTTTTTGAGGTACTGGTCAAGATGGTGGGAATCACTGCAAATTTTTTGGCCTCAGATTGAGAGGGAATGTGGGAGGGATCTTTTGATGTGGTAGGGATGGTAACTCTCAAAGTGTAGGAACTGTTGAGTATGGGTAGATTTGGTGGATAAGGTATTGGAGTTGGAAAGGACTACATTGACATCTAGGAAGTTGATGGAGGATTCAGAAATATTCCAGGTGAAGGAGACAGAGTAGTTGGAGTTGAGTTGATTGAGGAAGTGGGAAAGGGTATCATGTCCATGAGGCCATATGAGGAATATGTCGTCAATGAAACGGAGCCATATCAGGGGGGATAGGGTTTGTTTGGAAAGGAAATCTTGTTCAAGGAGGCCCATGAATAGGTTTGCATAGGATGGTGCCATCCTGGTGCCCAACGCTGTACGATGATATTCATCTTCGAACCTGAAGGCATTGCTTGTGAGCACCAGTTTGGCAAGGTTTACTAGGAAGGAGGTTGAAGGGGTGGAGGGTGTGGGTCGTGAGGAAAGGAAATGCTCAAGGGATTTTAAGCCTTCAGAATGGGGGATGGAAGTGTAGAGGGAGGCTACATCAATGGTAACGAGAAGGAGTTGTTGGTCAGTTGGAAGGGTTGTGTTTCTCAGGATATCTATGAAGTGGAAGGAGTCTCTGATATGAAAGGGTAAGGAGGCAACAATGGGTTGGAGGTGGAAATCAACAAGGGCAGAGATTCGTTGAGTTGGGCTATTTATGCTTGAAACATTGGGATGTCCAGGATTGCCTTCTTTATGAGTTTTTGGAAGAAGATAGAAGTGTGGTGTGTTGGGAGAGTCTGGCGAAAGGAGGTTGATGTCTGAGTCCGAGAGGCCTTCAGATGGACCGTATTGCATCAGAAATTTGAAGACTTTCTTTTGGATTTGTGGAGTAGGGTCAGAAGGCAGGAGTTGATACTGTTCAGGGCTGGTGAGTTGCCGGTTGGCTTCATTGATGTAATCTGTGGTGTTCAGTAAGACTACAGTTGAGCTTTTGTCAGCTTTGGTGATGAAAATACTGGGGTCAGAGTGAAGGTCTTTGATGGATTCGAACTCTTGGGGTGTGAGGTTGGGGGTTGGAGTGAGGGATTCAATGATTTTTTTAGAACTGACTTTGTTCAGGAGTAAATTGCAGAAGATTTCAACAGGGTGGTTGGCTGGGAGAGACTTGGGTTCACAATTGGATTTTTGGGCAAAATTTTTGATGATTTGGTCAGAAGTAGTCGAGGGGTGAGGGCAAGAAGGGTCAGAAGTGTTGTTGCCACTGAAGTATACTTGCCATCTGAGATATCTAGTGAAGTGAACAGTATCAGAGAGAAGGTTTATGGCATTAAGTTAGGGAGTTGGGTTAGGAGAGAGACCCTTGTTGAGGACTGATTGATCTGTTGGTGAAAGGTTTCTTGAGGATAGGTTGAGGACAGTGGGATTTTCAACGTTTTCTTGATGGATTGAAGGAGATGTAGATTGTTGAGGCAAACGTGTGGGTAAGGATGGCGGAATATGGCAGGGTTGTGGTAGGTTCAAGAGTGAGGCAAGGCTGGGTTTGTCACTGATGAGGGGGGGGGGTTGGGAATGTTGGAATGGTGCATTTGAAGAGGCAGGTTATTTTGGAAGTGGGATTTGTACAGGGAAGAAAGTTTTTCAAGGTGAGAGTTTCTGTTTTTCTCTAGAGCACAATCTGATTTTTTGAGGATTTCATCACAAATATTGGATAGGGAAGGATCATTGTTAAGATTAATCAGTTTGACAAAAGACATAAGTTCTGATGTTGCAATTGGAACAAAGGTGGGTGGAGTTTTATATATATATATATATATATATATATATATATATATATATATATATATGTGTGTGTATACTTTTAAAAATTCGCGGATGGATGAATATGATAAATTATCAACCGGGTACATCCGATAAGCAGTTTTACTTACTCTCTGACGTTTTGTCATTATCTCAAATGACATCTTCGGAGCGCAGGTAATCTTACACTGACTTCTGCCTGTGCTTCCTTGTGGTCAAAGGAAGTACCTCCTCCCCTCTCCTTCCTCCACGTGTTTGACCTGGCGCTGCTGGGTGAATGGAATTCCTGGAGAAGTGTCTGGCTTTTGTGAAGTGTTTGTTGTATTCAGAATGATTTCCAAAGAGAAGAGATATTTGTACTATCATCCCTTTTGTTAAGGCTACCTTGTTTCTCTATTTCCAAAGCCTCTCGTACAATCCTAACCCGAAAATCTTGAATGTTGGCTATTTGTTTAGAATTTTTAAAGTTTATTTTGTGCATTGTGTTCTTTTCGTGGTTGTAAAGAGCTGATGTGGATTGTTTGTTTTTTATGCTCAGTTTGTGTTCCTCTCTCCTGGCTGATATCCTTCTATTTGTTTGACCTACATACATATTGTCACAATTCAGGCAGGGGATGCTGTAAACGCCTTTATTTTCTAGCTCTAGTCTCTGAACGGGTTTCTTTAGAAATTTGTAAATAGTTTGGAAAGGTTTGTAGACTGGTTTGATTTAATGTTTTTTCAGTATTCTTCCAATACGATCAGTGGTACCCTTGATGTATGGAAGGGGGACGTTTTTTTAAATGCTTTCTCTTCCTTGAGTTTTTCTTCAGGTTTTGGAGGTGTCAGTTGTTTTTTTTTTCAAAGATTTTCCAATTATACTACTATTGTAACCATTACTCTTCAGTATGGATTTGATTGTCTTGATCTCCTCTTCTTTGCTTTTTTCGTCAGTGAGATGGAGAGATCGAAAGATTAGACTATTGACTACAGAGAAGGAATGTGCGGGGTGATGATGAGATAGTGCATTGAGGTATCTATTTGTATGGGTTGGTTTTCGGTATACAGAGTGTTCTAGATTGCCATTTTCGTTTCTGGTGATTAGAATCTCTAAGAACGATAGTTTAGCTTCTTCTTCTATTTCGAGAGTGAGCTGTATTTTGGGGTGTATCTGGTTCAGCTGATTGAGGAATTCGAAAAGTTCTTTACCATGAGGCCAAATGATAAAGATATCATCGACATATCTCTTCCAAAGGGTTGGTTTCAGTTTTGTTCTACTGAGAGCTTTTTTGTCAAAATGAGTCATGAAGAGATTGGCTATGGCTGGAGAGAGGGATGATCCCATGGGGGCTCCTTCAATTTGTCTATAATATTGGTTACTGTGGGTGAAATATGTATTTTTCAGGCAGTGGCTTGTCAGGTCAATAATTGTTTTAGAAAAGTATGCATTTTGATTCATGATAATTAGGGCTTCATCAACAGGGATGTTGGGGTACATGGAAATGATGTTTAAACTTGCCAGTATGTCCCCCGAGATTAGGGTTATGTCTTTTATTTGATTGATAAAATCATAGGAGTTTTTCACATATGATTGTGATTCTTCTATAACTGGTTGAATGAGGTTGACTATGAATCGTTCAAGTTTCTGGATAGGTGAGTTAATAGCACTCACAATTGGTATGAGTGGTGTATCCAGCTTGTGTATTTTTGGAAGGCCATAAATTTTCGGGCATCTACTAGATTTCTCTCTCGGGATTAATGTAAGTTGGGTATCTGGGTCGATGTCTGATTGTTTGATTTTTGACTTTGTAATTTTCTCAAGGTAGGTCGTGGGGTCTTGTTGAACCGGCTTGTAGGCTGCATCTTTAAGGATATTCTCTAGTTTTTCGTTATATATTGTTTTGTCCATAACTACTGTAGAGTTACCCTTGTCAGCTGGTAAGATTACTATGGAGGGATTTCTAGAAAGGGTTTTTAAGGCTGTGATTTCCTCTTTCGGTAAATTGGACTTGGGAGGATTTGATTTTTTCATAATATGAAAGATTTCTTGTCTGATTTCTTCTGCTTCAATGTGATCCGATTCTTTAAGACTTGGTTCAATAGAGGATATTGTGCCATATGAATAAAGTTGAGCATTTGCTTATACTTCTAAAATAAGGAGCATTTGCTTAATTTTCTATGAATAAACGTGAGCAAAACCTTTTTCTCATGCTCATCAAAAAAATAGTTTGAGCATTTACTCAAAAGTAAAAGCTTTTGCTCAAAATTTTATGAATAAACTAGAGAATTTGCTCAACTTTTGAAGCAAATGCTTCAAATAAGGTGAGTCTAGTCTAGAGCAGCTTATCACCTTTTGCTCATAGTAAAATGGCTCAACTAATTCGTATGAGGAAGAGGAAACTATACCAGATACGATAACAACCAAAAGTTGAGAACTATAAAACTCTTTTTAGATTCAACCATGATACATATCACTATTATACCTACAAAAGATAGCTTACCTGTTATAAAGATAGCCATCACAAAATAGGAAATAGGCATTTAAGAAGATGAAAGTGTAGACGATTATAAGAAGGCTATTGATATTATAAGAATATGCTGAAGATTATCATAGAGATGACATTTTTTCGCGCTATTATTTCAAAATTCTAAACTCAACTAACCTAAAACTCTATTCATAAATAGAAAACAGAGCAGACGACGCAAACACAAGTGGTGCCCCCTACTTGCATATTTAGCGCTTCCGTGAGCTATAAAAACAAATTAAGGCTACAAAAGCGAATCAGCTGATGAAAAATCTTTAAAATACGTGAGCATTTGCTCCAGAGTTCAGGAGCATAAGGTGAGAGTATAAGGTAAAGCTTATTCATATAAAAATGAGCAAATGCTTTTGCTTCTAGCTTTTGCTCATGAGCAAAACCTTATGCTCCATGCTCTTGCTCATGAGCATTTGCTCTTGTTTTATTCATATCGGCCATTATTTCCTCATGGGGTAAGGTTTTGGGGGTGATCGCAAAATTAAAACCTTTTTTCAGAACATTCTCTTCAACTTTGGATAATTTGTGGCTTGAAAGAATGTGTACAGCTCTCCTACTTGTGTTTTCGGTTGTCACTCTCCTAGTCTTATTGTCTTTGATCTGAAGGTTGTCAAATTTCTTATTTAGTTTCTTAGTTTTAAGGGTTCTGTCACTTTCAGTACGGAAATACACTAATTGCTCAAGACGTTGCCATATGAGGGGGTATAGTAAGTTACTGAGGGTGTGGTGAAAAGTGATTAATTTTGACTCTAGAGCACTAAGTTGTTTCCTGACACGTTGAATATTTTCAATGAGTAAAGCTTTACTGGCTTTCTTGAGAATACTATTCGTTTTGAAATTATTTTTATGGTAAGATAGCTTGGTAAAATTGGTAAGTACATCACTGTCACGACACTTACACAGAAAATTCAAGTCACACAACAGCGTTGTCCTTTTCGACTGGAGTTTTTCGAACACTTTACACTGATTGATCACTATCTCCCCGTAGAGATTTAATATGTTAACTTTTAAAAATTCGCCACCCTGTTAGAATCTCCTTAACAAAGTCAGCTATAGAAAACTCATTGAATCCCTCACTCTATCCCCCAACCTCACACCCCAAGAGTTCAAATCCTTCAAAGACCTTTCTTTGCTCTGACCCTAGTATTTTCATCACCAAAGCTGACTACAGCTCAACCATAGTCTTACTGAACACCACAGATTACATCAAAGAAGCCAACCGGCAACTTACCAATCCCGAACAGTATCAACTCCTGCCTTCTGACCCTACTCCACGAATCCAAAAGAAAGTCTTTAAATTTCTGATGCAATACGGTCCATCTGAAGGCCTCTCGGACTCAGACATCAACATCCTCTCACAACACACCACACTTCTATCTTCTTCCAAAAATCCATAAAGAAGGCAATCCTGGTCGTCCCATTGTTTCAAGCATAAATAGCCCAACAGAACGAATCTCTGCCCTTGTTGATTTCCACCTCCAATCCATTGTTGCCTCCCTACCCTCTCATCTTAAAGACTCCTTCCACTTCGTTGATATCCTAAGAAACACAACCTTCCAACTGATCAACAACTCCACCTTGTTACCATTGATGTGGCCTCCCTCTACACATCCATCCCCCATTCTGAAGGCTTAAAATCCCTTGAGCATTTCCTCTCCTCACGTCCTACACCCTCCACCCCTTCAACCACCTTCCTAGTAAACCTTGCAAAACTGGTGCTTACAAGCAATGCCTTCAGGTTTGAATATAAATATTATCTTCAGACTCAGGGTACAGGCATGGGCACCAGGATGGCACCATCCTATGCAAACCTATTCATGGGCCTCCTTGAACAGGATTTCCTTTCTAAACAAACACTATCCCCCCTGATATGGCTCCGTTTCATTGATGACATATTCCTCATATGGCCTCATGGACATAATACCCTCTCCCACTTCCTCAATCAACTCAACTCCAACTACTCTGTCTCCTTCACCTGGAATATCTTTGAATCCTTCATCAACTTCATAGATGTCAACATAATCCTTTCCAACTCCAATGCCTTATCCACCAATACTTTCACTAAATCTACCCACACTCAACAGTTCCTTCACTTTGAGAGTTGCCATCCCTATCACATCAAAAGATCCCTCCCACGTTCCCTCTCAATCCGATTCCAAAAAAAATTGCGTGATCCCCACCACCTTGACCAGTACCTCAAAAAACTCCACCAATCTCTCCTGAAATGTAACTTTCCTGAAAATTTGTTACAGAAACAAATCTCTTCCAGAACAGACACTAATCCAACCACAAAAAATTCCCAAATCCCACAAACTCCAAAGCTCTGTACCACCTACTTCCCTGGAATCGAAAACCTCAAGCCTGTCCTTAAAGATCTGTTCCATGTCGTCTCCTCCAATCCCTCTACCAAACAACTTTTTCAGCAACCTCCCACCCTCATTTACAAGCAGCCTCCCAACCTCAAAAGAATTTTTAATAAGAGCCAATCACTCACCTCTGATGAAATCCCAACTCCACCTTGTACCCTTCCCTGCAAACGCCACCACTGTAAAACCTGCCCTATTAGTGATCCTTCCATTTCCTTCACCAGCCTATCACCAACTACACCCATCAAATCCATCAATCTAGTAATTGCATCTCCAAAAAATTGCACCTACCTCCTTTACATCCTGCAACTTCTGCCCTGCCTTCTACATAGGTGAAACCACCACTGCCCTAAACCTCCGGATCAACAATCACAGGGCTTCCTTCAAAAATAATACTTCCCTACCCATTCCCACACATGGCTCTGAGCACAACAAGAACTTTGACCAATGCTTCAAAGTCAAAGTCCTTGCCACCCTCCCTCCATAGATGTCAAGACGAAAGAATTGGATTTTATTTGGGTGCTTGGAGCTGTTTCCAGTCCTGGTCTCAACAAACAGCAATAGTACCATAACTATCAACTCTACACCAACTGTTCAATTGAATTGGAATAAATTTCATGATATATAAGAAATTTCACAGCTATAAAATATATATTGAATGTTCAATAAAAATGAAAAATAAATTCCATTCAAGTTCAATTCTACAATTCCTTTCTCCAATTTTAGTCTAATTGTTTTCTGATTTCTAATTTTAAATCACCTCTTTTCTATCAATTCATAAGCTACACATTTCTTTATTCATAACCCACTCAAATCTTAAATATCCCGTTTGCAACCACCCTCTAAATAACCCTTTATGTTCCCTGAATCTGTACCTTTTTTCTCTCCATCCGTCTGCACCGCGTAATCTGTGTTCTCTGCTGCTACAATTGACTCTCCGTGCGTTCTCTGTGGTCACGACCGTTTGATTTCAAACTGTACCCACTCACTGCTCGGTTGAGGAAGGAAACTCAGTTTCCGAAAATTTCCGTTTCTAATGTAAGTTTCTAAGTGTTTTCAATCTATCTATGTCTCGTGTCTCCTGTATTAATTTATATATTATATATATATATATATATATATATATATATATATATATATCAATATCAAAATAAATTCACCCTCGCACTTCCCATTGGATAAGTAGTGTTTACGCACAAGCAAAAAGCTCATGACATGCATGTCGCTGGCCCAGCCACATTCGAATTTCACCAAACAAACTATGCCAAGATTTACTACCTCCAATAACAGATTTTCTACCTCAAAGATAACAGAGATATAAAAAAAACTGAAGTGCCAGGCCAGGGACATGTTAGCCCGGCCATCTCTGAATTTCACCAAACAAACGATGCCAAGATTTACTACCTATTTTCTACCTCCAATAACAGATTTTCTACCTTAAGGATATCAGAGATATGAGCAAAAATATAAGAAGGTCAATGACCTCTCAGCCCGGCCATCTTTGAATTTAACCAAACCAAATATGAAAGAATTAATACCTATTTTCTACTATTTTCTAACTCAAACCAAACTGAAATCTAACCACACATAAAGGAGGTATTGGCGAAAATATGTATACGTCACGTGCATGGCGCTGGCCCGGCCACATTCGAATTTAACCAAACCAACTATGCCATGATTTACTACTTATTTTGTACTATTTTCTACCTCAAACCAAACTAAAATCAAATCACGCATAATGGAGATATTGGCGAAAATATGTAAATGTCACATGCATGACGCTGGCCCAGCCACATTTGAATTTCACCAAACAAACTATACCAAGATTTACTACCTATTTTCTACCTCCAATAACAGATTTTCTACCTCAACCCTAACGGAGTTATAGGGAATTGTAAGTTTTCACCCACAACCCTTGCCTATCACCACACACGAAAACACTTTTCCAGCCTTGCCATGATTGAATTTCTAAAAAACTAAATGAGTCAATATGTAGTACACAAGCCCTCCTATTATATTCAACAAAGGCCGGAATCGATATCTCATCACTAGACAAAGTTATTGAGTATTTAAAGATTACCCCCCCCCCACATCATCAACCGCATGTTGCTGGCCCGGCCACATTTGAATTTAAACAAACCAACCAAGCCAAAATTTTCTACCTATTTTCTACTATTTTCTACCTCCAATAACAGATTTTCTACCTCAACCCAAACGGAATTATAGGGGATTGTAAGTTTTCACCCACCCCCTCACCTTTCACCACACACGTTTTCTACATATTTTCTATTATTTTATACCTCCATTAACGGATTTTCTACTTCAACCCTAACGGAGTTATAGGGGATTGTAAGTTTTCACCCACCCCCTTGCCTATCACCACACACGAAAACTCGTTTCTAGCCTTGAAATGATTGAATTTCTGAAAAACTAAATGATCCAATATGTAGTACACAAGCCCTGCTATTATATTCCACGAAGAACAGAATCGATTGCACATCACTAGACAAAGTTATTGAGTGTTTAAAGATTAAAGATTAACCCCCCCCCAACACCCAATACAGCATGTCACAGGCCCGGCCACATTTGAATTTAAACAAACCAACTATGCCAAGATTTTCTACCTATTTTCTACTATTTCCTACCTCCATTAACGGATTTTCTACCTCAACCCTAACTGAGTTGAAGGGGATTGTAAGTTTTCACCCACCCCCCTCGTTTAACATCACACATGAAAACACTTTTCCAGCCTTGCCATGATTGAATTTCTGAAAAACTAAATGAGCCAATATGTAGTACAAAAGCCCTGCTACTATATTCCACGAAGAACGGAATCGATAGCTCATCATCACTAGACAAAGTTAATGAGTATTTAAAGATCACCCTCCCCCCAATACAGCATGTCGTTGGCCCGGCCACATTTGAATTTAAACAAACCAACTATGATAAGATTTTCTACTTATTTTCTACTATTTTCTACCTCTATTAACGGATTTTCTACCTCAACCCTAACGGAGTTATAGGGGATTGTAAGTTTTCACCCACAACCCTTGCCTATCACCACACACGAAAACACTTTTCTAGCCTTGCCATGATTGAATTTCTAAAAAACTAAATGAGTCAATATGTAGTACACAAGCCCTCCTATTATATTCAACAAAGGCCGGAATCGATATCTCATCACTAGACAAAGTTATTGAGTATTTAAAGATTACCCCCCCCCCATCATCAACCGCATGTTGCTGGCCCGGCCACATTTGAATTTAAACAAACCAACCAAGCCAAAATTTTCTACCTATTTTCTACTATTTTCTACCTCCAATAACAGATTTTCTACCTCAACCCAAACGGAATTATAGGGGATTGTAAGTTTTCACCCACCCCCTCACCTTTCACCACACACGTTTTCTACATATTTTCTATTATTTTATACCTCCATTAACGGATTTTCTACTTCAACCCTAACGGAGTTATAGGGGATTGTAAGTTTTCACCCACCCCCTCACCTTTCACCACACACGTTTTCTACATATTTTCTATTATTTTATACCTCTATTAACGGATTTTCTACCTCAACCCTAACGGAGTTATAGGGGATTGTAAGTTTTCACCCACCCCCTCACAAATCACCACACACGAAAACTCGTTTCTAGCCTTGCCATGATTGAATTTCTGAAAAACTAAATGAGCCAATATGTAGTACACAAGCCCTGCTATTTTATTCCACGAAGAACAGAATCGATAGCTCATCACTAGACAAAGTTATTGAGTGTTTAAAGCCCCCCTCCAACACCCAATACAGCATTTCGCTGGCCCGGCCACATTCGAATTTAAACAAACCAACTATGCCAAGACTTTCGACCTATTTTCTACCTCCATTAACGGATTTTCTACCTCAACCTTAACAGAGTTAAAGGGGATTGTAAGTTTTCACCCACCCCCCTCTTTTAACATCACACACGAAAACACTTTTCCAGCCTTGCCATGATTGAATTTCTGAAAAACTAAATGAGTCAATATGTAGTACAAAAGCCCTGCTACTATATTCCACGAAGAACGGAATCGATAGCTTATCACTAGACTAAGTTAATGAGTATTTAAAGATCACCCTCCCCCCAATACAGCATGTCGCTGGCCCGGCCACATTTGAATTTAAACAAACCAACTATGACATGATTTTCTACCTATTTTCTACTATTTTCCACCTCCATTAACGGATTCTCTACCTCAACCCTAACGGAGTTATAGGGGATTGTAAGTTTTCACCCACCCTCCTCACTTATCACCACACACGAAAACACTTTTCCAGCCTTGCCATGATTGAATTTCTAAAAAACTAAATGGGCCAATATGTAGTACACAAGCCCTGTTATTATATTCCACTAAGAACAGATTCGATAGCTGACCACCATGTCACTGGCCCGGCCATATTCGAATTTCTCCAAACAAACTATGTCAAGATTTTCTACCTATTTTCTTCTATTTTATACCTCCATTAACAGATTTTTCACTTCAACCCTAACGGAGTTATATAGGGGATTTTAAGTTTTCACCCACCTCCCTCGCCTTTCACCACACACGAAAATACGTTTCCAGCCAAGCCAGAAAAAAAAACTAAAAAACTGAATGAGCCAATATTTGATAGCTGAGTAGCAAGGTTCTATTGTATACATTGAGCCACAAAATTTTGATAGCTTCCCAAATAGAACCATAATGTTTAACATTCGGAAGGTTGTTGTTTTTAAAACAAACATTTTATATAAATTTCATCAACTGAATGTATTTTGAAATATAAGCTGTTGAATAGCCTTTGTGATAGTGAAAGGGTTTTTGTTGTAGCTTGTTATTGTTTTTACTATGTTTGAATAAATTACAGAAACCTCTATTCTATGGAAAATGAGTTGGCTTTCAAAACCAACGAAAGGCTTTTGTAACCAACGTGAGTGAATGGGTGGAGGTGTGTGACTGATAAAGACAATTATTAGCGATCACGTGCTAAACTTTTAACTTAAACATCCATAATAATTATAATGCAGGCCTACCGTAGTTATAACCGGTGGAATATAGATGTTAGCTGCTTGAAAATATTAACCAATAGTTGAGAGTATGAATGAACTAGGTAGTGGCCTAATAGAGTAAATTAACAAAGCTCTCTCACATCAATGCATTGCTCATTGTACAAATCAATTAATAGCAGGCCATTCCAAATTGATATTGTAAGATTATTGTATGGTTTGTTTTTTTGTACTGGATGTATAATTATTTATGATGATTCGATAGTAAATAATACTTGCATATAGTATAGATGTAATTCATATCAGTACATCGGTAGATAGTTAACGTGGTATAGATTTTTCTATTCAATTAAATAGATCTTACTATCAGTATACTTTGAAGGATGTAATAGAATGATTGATAGAGAATAAATTCTTAATTCTTTGATTCAAATAATGTTATCAATTCAAAGTACTGTACTCAGTTGACAGTTATGATTGTTCATAAATAAACATGATTGAAGTTTTATAATGAAAGAAAAGCTGTAGTAGATTCAATTGTGAAATAATATGAAGCTTAATAATAATTATCTTCATGCTTATCAGATCTGTATAATAATTTTTGAAGTTCAGATTCTAAAATCAATTAGTTGAATTTTTCAGTGTAACAATATACCTGAGTTTGTTCTTAGTTCTAGATCTATTTATATAAAAGCGAAATGGCACTCACTCACTGACTGACTGACTGACTGACTCACTCACTCGCAGAACTAAAAATCTACCGGACCAAAAACGTTCAAATTTAGTAGATATGTTCAGTTGGCCATTTAGAAGCGCAATAAGGAATCTTTTGGCAATATTTTAACTCTAAGGGTGGTTTTTAAGGGTTCAAAGTTCGTCTTTTAGCATGTATATTCTTCTTATTCTCTTAATTATAATTGAAAAAAGGCCATACCATATGTTAATATAGAACTATAATCTAGAGAGAGTACCTCTTCAAAACAGTTGTTAACGGGTAACTAAATAAATAATTTTGTCAGGTTGGCATTAAGTTGAGTTGACTTTTTTAGGTTGGCACCAAGTTGAAGATTGAAATGCATTTATCGCGGAAAAATTGATTGGGCACTGCTACTTCAATCAGAGCTATTCCTGGGAATATTATATTACTAGCCGTCAGGCTCGCCATACCCGTTTAGTCAGACGTTTAGTCTGGACCCCCGACTGGATCGTCCTAACATATGATAAAAATGCTCAAATCGCGAGCCTGCTGATCTCATTCTCGGACGATCCAGTCGAGGGTTCAGGGGGCGGATAATGGCAAGCGAAGCGAGCCTGACGGCTAGTATAATTATAAATTTGATTCAAGTCAATGAATCAATGTATGTGAGAGTAACGTATTGAAGATTTAAGAATTGAATATCTGCAGCATGAATGAAAGAGTTACAGAGAATCGGCATCAATGGAGGGAGCATGTTCAAAGAATATCAGCTGAGAGAATATCATCAAAAGTCTAAAAATTATCTGCCAGTGGGTAAAAGAGATGTTGGCAGACCACACAAGCGGTGGCAATAATAGGATTTTTTCAATGTTTATTTGAATAATTGGCTAGGTGTGAGTCGGAACAGGTTATAGCTTCCTTGTTTGTGAGAGAAAGAATAAGAGATTTCAACCTCGAAGGACAGAATTATTCATACCTCATCAATTGGCGAAGCTATTGAGGGTATATGAAGATTTATTTTTCATCCCTCGCCAAGATATGATAACATATTATAAGTACATTTTTATTGATTTTGATAAAATTGATGAATTTCATTTAATTTGGTTTCACCACTTATGTTCCACTGAGTTCATTATGTTCATTATTCACTCATAGCCTATAGTCTCATAGAATAATTATCATTATTCATAGGCATAGGCTATAGCATACAAACCTTTGTCATTTTTCACGTGAATATTTGTTTGGTTGCCTGGCGTCGATAACTCATCAGCCCTATGTTATCACAGGTATGGAATG
Source organism: Nilaparvata lugens (assembly GCF_014356525.2). Lineage (NCBI taxonomy): Eukaryota > Metazoa > Arthropoda > Insecta > Hemiptera > Delphacidae > Nilaparvata > Nilaparvata lugens. Next base: position 71,859,363 of record NC_052518.1, on the reverse strand, counting down.
TGCTCAAAAGAACGCAGGAGAATGATTCACAGAAAAGTGTTGTTGAGGAAAGAATACGTGTCTATAACTTTTGTGCATCACATGACCACTGTCCAATGTGCCTGAGGCATTATCGTTTTTGGAAGTCTTTTGAAAATTTAGAACAATATAGTTAAATTCTTTCTAGAACTACAAGGCCGCCTTTTCAACAATGTTGAAAGACTTGAAAAAAAACGTGTTACTAGCACTGCAGCCAAGAGTATAGACTATTGGATTCTCTATTGAATTGAAGTCAGTGTTCGGACGTTATATCAATGTTTCCCTTTGTTGTCTGGCGTTGTGTGGTGGAGGGGGAAATTGAAGGGTGATGTGCAAAGCATAATTGCGCCAGTTACCGTTTGCAAGCCAATTGAACAGCTCACTTCTCGTAATGTCGATTTTTGCAAAGTGATCTATTGATTTATTGTGATTTATTACAAGTGTCGTCTCATCTCGTATTGTGATCTGGACCCAGGATCCTAGAAGCAAGGAGGATTTGGACATGAAGGTGCACTTAGCCATTTAAATTGTTCAACTTGCTACCCGACGCCAGACAACCCCAAAAAGTTCTCGATGTAATTGATACAGTACACAAACCAGAGTGCTGTTTGAGCCAGCCTCTGTCGAATAAACATGGTCCAACCGTCCGGGATTGATTTGTTAATCGAATTTGAATAGGACATAAGTTTGAAATATTGTCTAATAGGTTTGTCGTTTTTTATGCCTATTTTATTCTTGGTTTTTCTGTGTATATGGCTTGTTTTTGTCATCATAGAGGAATATAGTGTTTATTTGTGGTATTCTTAAGAAACTTGGGCTCAATTTAAGTTGGAAATTGAGTAGTATTATTATTAACAAGTAATATTTTTGTGAATAATTGTGTCATAGTATTATTGCATAAGATTGTTGCATTGGCACCACAAGGCTGGACTGGCAAGTTCGTGTCGATAAGTAGAGAAAGACTTATACGTCGTCTAGCTGTAACAGTAACTGGAACTGTTACTTTTTTCAAAGGATCCTTCAGTTATTTGCATTGATTATTGTCGTTACTTCGTTATTAATAGCAGTTATTGTTTGTTCCAATGAGTATCGATATGGTATTATTAGCCTCGTAACCGATCATTCTCTACCGAGCATAAGTTGAAGTGCTGGCTTTGCTTGTATGATTAGATAAGCTAGCCATTGTTCCTTACAGTAGGCTACTTCATTGTGTCGCCTGCTCTCGTGTTTTCCCTCTTATTCTTGTTTGGTTCTTTGTCTCACTCTCTCTCTTGACGAGCGCTCACTGTTATCGCCTCACTATGGGTGTTATCAAAGACTTGACGTTTCAAAGAGATGCATTAATTCATAAAATAAAACGGATTAATGAAATTGCCGAAGTTGTCAAAAAGGATCCGAAAAATAAAAAAATGAAGAATTTATTGAAAGTTATGGGTGAGCATATCAATCACCACCAGGTGGAGTTCAATGATATAATAGATAAGATGCAAAGCTACTATAACAAACAAAATCCTTGATTGGAAACTACTGAACTTGAAATGCTGATGAGCAAATTTGATGAGAAATATTTCAATGTCAAGGCTATTCTCGAAACCTTACCATCCACTCAAACAAATTTGAATATTAGTTCTTCCAATGTAGCTTCTTCACCTACAACTGGAAATATCTCGTCAGTTGCCCTACCTAAGCTTCCTTTAATGACTTTTGATGGCGACTTGAAAATTTGGAGTCAATTTAAAGATTTATTTGAAGCCACGGTTCATAATTATGGTCAAATTGCTGACATACAAAAACATATGTATCTTTGGTCTGTACTGAGAGGCGATGCACTGTCAGTCATTTCTGTAGTCCCATTGACAAGTGATCATTATGCTGAGGCATGGAAAATATTATTGACTGAGGCATTAAAATATTATTAATATATATACAATGACTCTTACAAGCTGACTGACGCATACTTGCAAGCAATTTTTGATATGCCAGCAGTTAATAAGCAACCAGACTCGCTATGAAAATTCATCACTCATTTAGCTGAGTATATTGCAGCACTAAAAACAATTGGTCATTCAGTTAATGACTGGTCGATTCCGTTATTATTGTCTTACGTAAAAAACTGACTGAAGAGTTGAGAGAGAAGTGGCAGAGACTGCTAAGAAATGGAACAGTATTCGATTTGAAAAACTTCCAAATATTTTTGAATGATGAAGCTGTTATTTTAGAGGCTACCAAATCCACTGATTTATTGGGGTCATCTACATTGTCAGAAGCCTCCTCACGTAAGCAGTTTGGGAAATTGAAACCCACTATGGGAAATTACAAAGCTTCAGCTATGATTGTTAAATCGAAATCGGACGAGCTGAAATGTATTGAATGTAATAATTCTCATGAACTGGAAAATTGTGAAGTGTTCTTGAATCTCAAACCGTCTGATAGATTGAAACGTGTAAAAGAATGGGAACTATGTATATGCTGTTTATTGGCAGGGCACTGTATTGGAGATTGTAGAAGAAGGAAGCCGTGCAGTCACTGTAATTCGCGTCATCATTCGCTCCTCCATTTAGAGCCGAGACAGCCGCCTGTTGAAAACACCAACACATTGGCCGGTAATAAACAAATGAGCAGTGTAGATGTGCACGACGTCGCTGATCAAAGCCATCAAACATTTGTTACTGACTCAGCTAAGAAAGTATTTTCGAATGTAAATAGCTCCTTAGTACTGTTACCAACTGTTAAATTGGGAGTTCGAGGTAATCAAGGCAAGTATCATAAGGTCAAAGTATTATTAGATAGTGCAAGCACCGAGTCATTTATTACAAGGTGATGCATGAAAAAACTGGGTTTAGTGGTACAGAAAACACATAGTTTGCCAATCTATGGATTATCTGATACTAAACTGGAAGTGACAGATTAAGTTACTAATTGTGAATTTGAAACACCGAACTCCCCTTCATTCAAAATTACCGCGTTGGGAGTCAACAAAATAGCAGCTACAAATCACATAAAAAATGCGTACTCGGCACATATTGAAGGACTGGATCTAGCAGATTCTGAATTTTTCCTTTCAGAGGAGGTTGATATTTTATTGGGTGCTGAATACTTCCCCTTCATTCTGACTGGAAGAAAGATGATTGGTCCAGCGGGTACACCATCTGCCCTAGAAACTGTAAGGGGCTACTGCCTGATGGGTAAGGTATCAGAGGAGAGTTCAACTATCTCAAATAATCTGTGCATGTATTCCAATGCTAATTTAGAAGAGTTGGTGAAGCGATTTTGGGTCGTAGAAGAGCCACCTAGGACAAAAAAATTATTGGAAAGTGAAATGGCTTGTAAGGAGATATACAAATCAACTGTTTGTCATTTGAATACTGGTAGATACATTGTAGAATTACCATCCAAGGAAACAAATACAAGTGAGATATCGGGATATCTTGAAGGTAAAACTAATGTTGGAGAAAATGTTTCCATGACTCGAGAAGAAGAACTGGGAGATAATTTAGAAGAAGTTCCAGGTTAACAAGGTATAGTCTTCAACAGTTATTTACTGATCAACGGTGATTTAGGGAAAGAGTTAAAAGTGATTCATAGTCAACATGAAATCAAACCAATGGGAAGACCCATACCAAAGAAGGAAATTGGAGAAGATGTTTATGAAAAGGAGAAACGAAATTTGGAAGAGTTAGATGATGATAGACAGGATAATGTTGAAATAAAATGGACAAAATCCGAAAAGGGAGAACAAATGAAAGAGTATACTCTAACAACTATGTCGTATGGTGTATCATCATCGCCATTTCTTGCCATTTGTACTACACATTAGTTTATTGAAGATGAAGGAAAGTGTTCCCTGCGGCTTCTGAAGCCTTACAGTTTTCTACTTACATGGATGATATAGTTACATCAGTCTCATCAATGGAAGCAACCAAGCAACTGCAGCTTACTGAATTGTTAAGCAAAGGGAAATTTGAATTGCTAAAGTGGGCCAGCAATCATTCTACCATTCTATCAAATCCCCCTCCAGAGCATTGCTCTATTGATGCAAAAGATTTCACTTTGGAGTCTGATAAAACCATTAAAATTCTTGGCTTCCAATCGAATCCAATTGGTTACTACCTCTTCTACAGGGTGAAGGTTCCATCCAGTCTAGCTACAAAACGAAATGTTTTATCAAATTTAGCACAAATTTTTGATCCATTAGGATATTTGACATCTTTCATGCTTACCTTCAAGAGTATAATTCAATATCTATGGCAATCGGGATGTGACTGGGATGATATAGCATCCGTGGAGGTAGTGAAGAAATGGGAGCTTTGTGTGGTTGTCCTAGTAGCTAGATTATTACATGAAGTTCAAGAAGTGCTTTCAAAAATTATAAACATAGATTATATTGCAGCTTGGACTTATTCAACTGTAGCATTGAGTTGGATTCGGTCTTCACCTCATTGTTGGGCTACGTTTGTGGCAAATCGTGTAAGTCACCTGTCTACAGAGCAATTCAGATATGTGCCAACCGAATGTAATCCAGCTGATTGTGCTAGTCGAGGACTATTGCTCAATGAATTAATTGGTAATTCTCTGTGGTGGAATGGTTCTGATTAGTTAGACAAATCACTGGAGTGCTGGCCACACCAAACCCACGGTAATGATGATGAAAATTCCAAACAGATTGAATTGGAAGCAAGAAAAATTACTCTAGCAACACAGAGTAAAGACTCAGAGGAATCAATTCAATCGGTGAACTTGAGAAATCGATGGAGTTTACTCAAAGGAATTGTATCCTCATTCTGGAAACGTTGGCAATTGGAGTATGTATCTAGTTTACAAAACCCGAACAAAATTGTACAGAAAACATAGTAATGTTAACATTGGACGTATGGCTCTCTTAAAGGAAAGTAACCTACTCCCTCTTCACTGGAGGCTTGGTCGAATAACAAAGATATTCCCTGGACAGGATGGAATTGTGAGAGTGGTGGAGGTGAATCTCACAAGGGCTGTCAATAGGGTATGTCTCCTCCCTATTGATGAAGATTAGGCCTTATTGAAGGGAACTTCAATAAGTTTAGTGGATAGTTTTTTATTTTCTCGTTTTACATGTGGGAAAGGTTCCCAAGTTGCTTTGTTTCTTGTTTTTATCCATAGTGGTTGTATATAGTCATTATTTCTCATCCCATCCTCTCCTTTCCGTGGGCCTCCTACTCCTTTTGTATAAGTCTCCTCAATGGCCCCTGAGGAGTGAAGATATTTTCCTTTTTTTCCTAGTTTCCCTAGTAGGGTTCGTTATAGGTGGTTTTTTTTGTTATTGGAAGTTCTTCCAAGGTGGGCGGAATGTTCGGACGTTATATCAATGTTCCCCTTTGTTGCCTGGCGTTGTGTGGTGGAGGGGGCAATTGAAGGGTGATGCGCAAAGCATAATTGCGCCAGTTGCCGTTTGCAAGCCAATCGAACAGCTCACTTCTCGTAATGTCGATTTTTGCAAAGAATCTATTGATTTATTGTGATCTATTACAAGTGTCATCTCATCTCGTATCGTGATCTGGACCCAGGATCCTAGAAGCAAGGAGGATTTGGACATGAAGGTAGGCCTATGTCATTGTGCTCTTTGCTATTTAAATTGTTCAACTTGCTACCCAACGCCAGACAACCCCAAAAAGTTCTCGATGTTATTGATACAGTCCACAAACCAGAGTGCTGTTTGAGCCAGCCTCTGTCGAATAAACAGTCAGAGTGGATGGAAAATATTCAAGTTTTGGGAAAGGATGTTCCGCTTGTTCTCCATCATCCATTAGCACATGTGTTTGTTCACATACAACAATAAAGTCGTTCCATTCCACGAACTATATTGAGGACAACGTTATAATGGCAGTGCAGGGAGATAGGAGAACAGCTTCGCCGATTGCCTTGCCACTGCCTTCTTTAGGGAAGAGCTGAATACCGGTAGGCTATATCTAATGTAATATTAACAGTTCATTCTTGTTTCACATAATCTCTATTATCTATAAAAGGCTAAGCCCCGACAGACTGAAATCACACCACAGCCCAAACTACTGAGCCTACAAACTTGGAATTTTGCACAATTGTTTATGATAGACTCAAAAGATCCACTAAGAAAGGATTTTCAGACATTTTTCCCCCTGAGGGAGCTGGGGTCCCCCCAAAATTTTGTACTTTTTAACCGCTCATTGCACAGCAAAGTCATGAGGAACTTTTTTGTTCAGCTACGAAAAAAAATTAGATCTATGCAGAAAAATACCGATCAGGAGCACAGGGGGGTTCAGGAGAGGGCATTTTTCGAATTTTTTTTTGTAAAATCACACTACAGCTCAAACTAATTGGCCTGCAGACTTAAAACTTTGCACAAATATTCTTTAAACATGCTAGACGTGCACTAAGAACGGATTTTGAGATATTTTGTCTCTAAGGGTTTCAAAGGATGAAAAATGATCCTATCAAGTGAGGTTATGAACATGGTAAGGTGAATGCTATATTGAACTGAGATAATTGACACATGATATTCTAACATATGTTGTAATCATTGGAAAGCTTAAAATAATTCTATCAATCAGCTGATCGAATTTAATTTTCCGTAAATCGAAAGCGCGAGCTTTCCACGTGTTTGTTCCATTGTTGTATGCTTTGCCAGTTCGGTTTGCGCATTCTATCAGCTGTATATGGAGTCTCATACATTCCAATTACAACAGAGCACAGAGATTTTCTTTGGTTACGAGTTAGTTGATAATTCTTATTTCAAATTCAAATTTTATTGCAAACAAAAATCACATTGAAAAACTTCTTAATAGACAAGATTACAAAAACAAGGTGTCAAACATAAACCTACATTTATTTATAGCATGGCCAGAAAAAGACAAACTTGAGTCCTAGCTGTGAGTTCATTCTATATAACTTTTATATTTTTTGTTAATATTTTGTGATCAAAAAGTACGAGTTTATGAGAGATGTGAGTAATTTCTTATATTTGATCTTAATCAAATTTAAGTTGTAGTAGTTGGGGTCACTTCAATCAAAGTTTTTTCTTTTGTAGCTAATAAATTTCATACGTATCGATTGTCCATAATGTATCCAGTGTCCATAATGGAAGTGATTGAACTACTAGATATTAATGCCTTACTGGTCCTCCATAGAATTCATAGTATTCCTGGTGATTGAGCCTATCTTTTTTCAGCATTGACTATTAATAATAAAGCTTTATTTACAACTAGCTTACCCCGCAAACTTTGTACCGCCAAAAAGTCAATGTATCTCATGTCACACTTTACTTTATTTGGTGAATCATGAAATTTATCTGACAATCAATATTTTCATTCACATCTGAATACGGACTTCCTATGTGCTTAGTCATGCAGCATTCTTTATTCCCAGAACATATTCTTATCAATCAATTGGTAGTAATATCTAACAGAAAAGTGTTGAATTGAAAAAAATAGATAGGATAAATCCTATGTGTGTGTGTGTGTGTGTGTGTGTGTGTGTGTGGTGTGTGTGTGTGTGTGTGTGTGTGTTGTGTGTGTGTGTGTGTGTGTGTGTGTGTGTGTGTGTGTGTTCGATTAAATTTATATCTAAAATAGTCATTGATAAGCTCTATCAACTGCCACAAGTCCCAAATCTGTAAAAATTTTAGAAGCTCCGCCCCATCTATGCAAAGTTTGATTTTAGATTCCGAATTTTCAGGCTTCTGATACAATTTAAACAAAAAATTTCAAGTGGAAAGGATTGAGCATGAAAATCTGTACAATTAATGTACCTGAAATTATAAATGTGTTTTAATTACAATACCTGACCTAAAATTAAAAATAAGCTGGAAATTTGAGAAAATATTCAATTGCAAACTGTTGGCAACTGTTGATTCTATTAAATGATTGACTATGAAGAGATAGCAGACCTCGTATGTCTCCAGCGTTATTATCCTGTCACCAGCTGGCTCAGATATTTGTTTATGAGTAGACTTGAGATGCGCGTGAACACTAGCGTCAGGTGATCAATTTTCATAACGGCAAGGAAAGTTGTGTGAGTGCGCCACTCCAGATTTTTGAAAATTATTATGCGAAATTATCTCAGTTTGAAGGTGCATTTTCGTTTGTGCGTAAAGTTCCGCAGTAGACGATGAAAGGGATTGTTATCTAAAGACATTCATGTTGTACAAATTTCAAGTGTTCTAAAACAGCTAATCCAAACTTCTTGTTATTCGTGTTTGTTATCTAAGAATCGAAGCATTTTGAATAGTATCAATACAATTATTGCCATGTGCTGCGAATAAATTCAGCCTTTACTATCAAAACATAATTGAACATCAAGGTTATTTAGACAAATTGAAATTCACCCAACCTGAATTCCTCACCCAGTCGTGGTCGACGACGGTAGTGGTTCTACATCAGAGTTGTAGGTTCTGTCCTGCCCTATCAACCAAAAACTACAAGAAAGTAAAACTAATCGAACAGAACCGTATGTGTCTGAAACTAGCCTGAATCGCTATCCTATCCTATTATTTTAAGCAAGTAATTTAGGTATTTATACATTATTTTTTATATGGCTTTATGGTTTTTTATGTCCAACGGATCTCGAAAACAGCTCCAACGATTTTCACGAAATTTGGAACATAGTAGATTTATGATATAAAAATTCGATTGCACTAAAATTCGATCCCTGAGAAACCTCCCATGAGTTTCTGCGAACATACTCATCATCCCCTTTAATTTGACGTAGTAAACTTATAAAGATTGGTTCAGTGGTTACTGAGCTCTCAGGGTTGAACTTTTCATAGAATATATAGATTGAGTTTGGCCAACAAAGTTGACTCACTCCTCTGATGTTTTGTAAAAAATGATAGAATAACATTGAAAGTGCATAAGAACAATAAAACGACAAATCACGAATGAGCTGTCAGCTTGGAACTGCGTGGCCCTATTCAGGCATGAATTGTGAAGAAGGGTCGATGATATTATTTCTATTCAAATAGGGTGTTGGGGCTGACAAAGATGATGTCGCCTTCTATAGGTGATGATTATTGTCTCTCCATGCACAAAGTTCTGCAGACGTTTGTCGAAACATACCTTCTTCTATTTACAAAGGTTTATAAACAGATGATATTTTCTCAAAACTTCAACAATGAATCACTGACGTTGAAAAACTTCGCAGACAATAAATTAAATGCACCCTCGCAAACAATCTCTTCTATACCTAGCCAAACCATATTCAGCGACATGCTGTTATGAAGGGGGGGGGGTAATCTTTAAATACTCAATAACTTTGTCTAGTGATGAGCTATCGATTCTGTTCTTCGTGGAATATAATAGCAGGTATTGTGTGTACTACATATTGGCTCATTTAGTTTTTCAGAAATTCAATCATGGCAAGGCTGGAAAAGTGTTTTCGTGTTTGGTAATAGGCGAGGGGGGTGGGTGAAAACTTACAATCCCCTTTAACTCTGTTAGGGTTGAGGTAGAAAATCCGTTAATGGAGGTATATAATAGTAGAAAATGGGTAGAAAATTTTGCATAGTTGGTTTGTCTAAATTCCAATGTGGCCGGGCCAGCGACATGCTGTTTATGATGGTGGGGGGCGTAAACTTTAAATACTCAATAACTTTGTCAAATGATGAGCTATCGGTTCTGTTCTTCATGGAATATAATAGCAGGGCTTTTGTACTACATATTGGCTCATTTAGTTTTTCAGAAATTCAATCATGGCAAAGCTGGAAAAGTGTTTTCGTGTGTGGTGTTAAAAGAGGGGGGTGGGTGAAAACTTACAATCCCCTTTAACTCAGTTAGGGTTGAGGTAGAAAATCTGTTATTGGAGGTAGAAAATAGGTAGAAAATTATGGCATAGATGGTTTTTTAAATTCAAATGTGGCCGGACCAGCGACATGTTCTTATGAGTGGGGGGGTAATCTTTAAACACTCTATAACTTTGTCTAGTGATGAGCTATCGACTCTGTTTTCCGTGGAATATAATAGCAGGGCTTGTGTACTACATATTGGATCATTTATTTTTTCAGAAATTCAATCATGGCAAGGCTAGAAACGAGTTTTCGTGTGTGGTGATAGGCGAGGGGGGTGAGTGAAAACTTACTATCCCCTATAACTCCGTTTGGGTTGAGGTAGAAAATCTGTTATTGGAGCTAGAAAATAGGTAGTAAATCTTGGCATAGTTTGTTTGGTGAAATTCAAATGTTGCCGGGCCAGCGACATGCACGTGATCTATACATATTTTCGCCAATATCTCCGTTATGCGTGATAAGATTTCAGTTTGGTTTGAGGTAGAAAATAGGTAGTAAATCTTGGTATATTTGGTTTGGTTAGATTCAAAGATGGCCGGGCTGAGAGGTCATTGACCTTTTTATATTTTTGCTCATATCTCTGTTATCCTTGAGGTAGAAAATCTGTTTTTGGAGGTGGAAAATAGTAGTAAATCTTGGCATAGTTTGTTTGGTAAAATTCAGAGATGGCCGGGCTAACATGTCCCTGGCCCAGCACTTTAGTTTTTTTAATATCTCTGTTATCTTTGAGGTAGAAAATTTGTTATTGGAGGTAGAAAATAGTAGAAAAAAGGTAGTAAATCTTGGCATAATTTGTTTGGTGAAATTCAGAGATGGCTGGGCTAACATGTCCCTGGCCCGGCACTTTATTTTATTTAATATCTCTGTTATCTTTGAGGTAGAAAATCTGTTATTGGAGGTAGAAAATAGTAAAGAATAGGTAGTAAATCTTGGCATAGTTTGTTTGGTGAGATTCGAATGTGGCCGGGCCAGCGACATGCACGTAAGCTCATGTGGGCATCATCCGCAAAAAAAGAAGTAATTGTATCAGGCTATAATATAGTTTCAGCCCCACTTGGATGTAATGAGCTGGTTTTCGTGCGTCATATGGTGGCCGAAAATGATTGTTTTCTGACCAGGCCGGTAAAAGTTTTACGGCCCTAGGGCTGTAGAATATCCTTGGAGTCAGCTGATTCTGATTTGATGCGAACGTGTTTACAAAATGATTTATGAAACGGAATCAGTTTATGCTTCTAGAATTGAATAAGTATTCTGCAATAAGATACTATCATTTTATTTTGATGAATAAAATACAGATAAGATATATATTATAAACTATTCAAATTCGATTTTCAGAGTAGGATAGAACTTCTAACCTAAACTTCCAAAGTCAAACAACAAGCATTGTTGACGTTGACATTCAGATTGGCCAAATTTCAAGTGTGCTAAAACAGCTGATCAAAAAACTTTTCATTATTTGTGTTTATTATTCAAGAATCAAAACATTATAATAATATCATCTTATTGTCATTTGGAAGAATAAAAAGTATAAACTCAACCACTTACATAATTGAACATAATCTTTTAGGTTATTTAGACAAATCAGAATAAAAAAATAAAAGTACTTGGACAATTTCCTGATATTCAGATTACCTCAGATTTGCTAGAGCTATGACCTTCCTGTTTTGCTTTTGGAAGTGCCTAATAAACAATTATCCTCATATTTATATTGCTTATTTTTCTGTGTGGCGAAAAATAACGTTCTCACCATGGGCAAAAATGTTTTTCCGGCTCTCAATCTTTTCTAGTCCTCGGCCTACGGCCTCGGACTTGAAAACCGATTTCGAGCCGGAAAAGTCTCATTTTCGGCCCTAGGTGCGAAATATACTATTACACAGTATAATTATAATTTTGTTATTGAGGCATTTGTATTGAAATAGCGAACAGAAAAACAATCAACTATTCTTATAATATCCTGAGAAGTAATTATTGGGCTATTGTATAGTTTATATAAATGAAGAAATATAAATTTAAAAGAATGAAATATTTCTTACCTGCTTCGATGAGCATCATAACCAAATGGAGGTTATGCTTGCTAATTGCTAATTGTAGACAGGATAGCCTGCGAGGTCCATTGCCGTCATATACGGGGTTAACGTTGGCTCCCTGTTTTATTAACAGTTTGACAGTGTCTATGCTCTCCGATAGAATAGCTGCTGCTAAGGCTGAACTGAAAGCGTGTCTACTATCAGCTATAGCGTTGATGTCTGCTCCATATGACAAAAGTAGTAGAACTGATTCTATACCCTGTAAAAAACGTCATCCAGAATGATGATAGGAACTAAAATGAGTTAGGGCATAGAATCGAAATGATACTGTGCCATGTGTATTTAAATATCCAAACAAATATAATATATTTAATGTTATCTTATCAATTGAAGAATAATTTATTTTTCCCTGGTGACATGTCCGCACCATTCTTTTTGGTATTCTGGAACCATACCGTGCATTATTATCCTGATAATATTATGAAAGCAAAAGTAGAAAAACTGATTCTATACCATTTAAAAATAACTTACAGTAAGAAATAATCACGCGCGGTATGGTTTCCAGGATACCCAAACGAATAGGTTAAACTATGAATTAAGTATAATTTTTGGTTGAGAAGTTATATGTTACGTGATTTATGCCCTTCTACTGTTCTACTTAATGTCTATCATGCACTTGTACATTCAAGAATGAGTTATGGTCTTGTCTGCTGGGGAGGTACATATGTCTCAACATTCAACATTAAATCCGATAATTATATTTCAAAAATAATTCATCAGATTAATAACCAGAAAGCAAAGAACTGTAAATTCAAAGCCTCTTTTTGTTCGCCTCAAGGTACTGCCAATTACAAATCTTTGAGTGTATAGAGTATTGAAGCTTTACTTCATAAGAAGTACAAGTAACAACCCTATTGGGGATGTCAGGTATGATTTTAGGCGTTTGCTAGTTTACATACCTCAATCAAATTTGACTGCTTTTCAACATTCTTACTCTTTCAATGCTCCAAGATTGTACAATTTGATTTCACCTAGAATAAAACATTTTTTAACCGCTTTCTTTGTTTCTAAAAAGCTTGAAAGTTTATCATTTTACACTCAGTGACTGTGAAAATTGTGGGATAGCTTTCTATGTCTAGTGTCTTTTTGTACTGTCCTTCTAAAATATATTATTCTAGTGTCACATTTGTCATTTGTTTAAATAGTTTGTTAGTCCGTAACATATTATGAAGGATCTTTGTAACATATTAGTAACATATTTCAAGGTTCATATCTTTTTCATTGTTATCCGATAAAATTCTGGTTAATTTGTTAGGGCAGGCGGTCCTAAACTTCTGAGTATCTTTTAAAATATTAATTTTGGGTAGTACACCTCACTCGAGCTTATGCCTAGGGGTGCGCATTTTATTTTGAACTTTTCTATTATTTTTTCAGTTTATGGTTTTTTTATAATATTTATCAAATTAAGTTATTTTTGTTATTATACATAAGGTAAACTAAGTAAACAAACAATTATTTCTTGTCATAAATGTTTGTATTGATGTGCAAAATAAATAAATTTTGAATTGAATTTGAATTGAGTATATTCTGAACTATGCCTTTTGTTATACAGTAATACGAGCATTGTAACACATCAATCAATCAATCAGTCTTTATTGTTGTTATCGAGCATTACAAATAATAAACAAACGTCATGTAAAGCTAACTTATAATGTACTATAATACATAGTACATTACATATACAATATACTGTACCGCTAACATATACATATCATATCATAGATATACATATCAGGCCAGCCAGATAGCCTGCACATTTCAGTCTACTAGTGCTAACTGGTCGCAGGTTCGAATCCCACCAAGTCCCATCGAATAGGCGTGGACGTTTGATCATCTCATATATAATAATTCACCCTTGCACTTCCCATTACCCACGCACAAGCAAAAAGTTCATGTGGACATCATCCGCAAGAAAAAAAAAGAAGCCAGTTGCTTACGTTATGACTAAGATACTCGTCAATTGAATAACGTCTGTTTTTAAGCCATTGTACTAATGTAGATATAAAATTTTTATGAGTTAAATTTTTATTGGAAATTTGTTAAATTATAAATATTCATTTATTCATTTTATTCCACAATCACAATATCAAATTAATGATTGGGAGAGAATCAACAGGATAAACCCATGACTGTTTCTCTCCCCAACTTCGATAAAAATAGTCCAAATAAGGCTATGAAAATCACAAAATCACTTTTATAAAAAAATCACAAAAATTTAGTTCAAATACAACCTATGATCCAAAGATGAAACAAATAATTATTACACTTGAAAATGAATTAATAAATTGAAAAATATTAAACAACTTGATAAATTTGTAGCCAGAAACCTTAACTAGAGCTTCCATCAAAATTTTCCTGAAATGCACCCCCCCCCACCACTGAAAACAGTCCTGAAACCGCCCCTGGCATCGATCGTCCACGGCATATTGACATAGGCATGTCAAGCAAATAGCACTTCAAGAAATAGCTGAGCGTTCACCTCTGTGCGAAATAACCAGTATGTATATCTCGCATATAGAATGTAGATTATCACGACAAACTACGGAAAGAGTCTTACTTCCTATTGATACCTACCTCTTATTGATACCTTATTCTGACCTCCTGGGATTGCACACATTCCAATAATTGCACCACAGAGGATATGTTATTTATGTTTGTATATTAGCTATTGAGATAAGCAGAATAACGTTTTGAGCTGCCAGAATAAGATTGAGGTACTAAACGTAAAATTGTGAAATAATGTGTAACCTATTATTGTATTGCAATTTATTGCGTTAAGAGAGCGTCAGACTTGACTTTGGTGAAGAAGAAACCAAGCGGTGCTTATATATGGGGGTTTCTAGAAAAATGTTTCCATCTGCTTAAAGAAGGCTTGTATAAAAAAAAATTAACAGTTATAATGAATAAATGAATAAAACATGAATGTATATAAGACATTCAAATCTCTCAGCCAATGGATTATTCCTAGATTTATGAAATAAAATTTCAGTTTCCCGCCTCTTAAGGATATAACATATAGAACTGAATTGACATTCAAATTACCTGAGGTAGACGGGCAGCCTTCATAAGCGGTGTGAGACCAGTTCTATCCCGCGAGTTAGGATCAGCTCCGAACATCAGTAACAAATTCATAAATTTCAAGTCGAGTGGTGATACAAGATTGATCTCGGTTCCAAAAAAGTATTTCTTGTTGGGGTTAGCGCCGTTTTCGAGGAGCATTCTGGCGACTTCGGTGTGTCGGTTGCGAATCGCTAGTCTAAGTGGCTCGTCACAGAGAGTGGTGCGAGGATACGGCTCATCAGTGTCCTCTCTGTAGTCCACTCGAGCTCCCATTCGCAACAGAAGAGCCACCAGTTCTGTGTACCTAACAATTTCAACAATTCTAATCGAATACAGTTCTACACATGACCACAAGTATTGACGTGAATGGGAAGCATCGATGCTTTTTTTATAAGTAATACTAACAGTTTAAAGTGGTACTCATGAGTATGCAAGCCCTCTTCAGTGACCCTCAATAAACTATACAGAAAAAAAATCGTATTGCACATTATTGTGCATTTTTCATGCTACATAGGCCAATATGCTGTAGAATGCTAGAGTATGAACTAAATTTTTTATTACATCATATTTACCATGTATCAATATATTTTTTACCTTAACTAATGAGAAATGGATTGCAAGCTGAGTCCTTTCATAAAAAAAATTATAAACTGCATAAGGAGAGTAACATGTAATAAATTGTCAATTGAGCATTTTACACCGGGATGATGCTTTTAATTGTTCTAAACTTTGAGAAGTATTATATCTGAACATGATAGATTGATCGATTTTCTTAGAGACAGAGCAAATCCAATCAAATACATGCACAGAATATTACATAAAATACCAGGAATAATTACACAAATAATAGAAGATTTCAGTTCGGTAGAGTTAATAAATTTTATTGAATTCAAGTCACCCAACTATGGAAGCCCATCTACGCGAACTCGAAAGAATACTTTCAACGACAACTTTACAGTCTGAGAATCAATATAATATTTTTTAATACAAAATTCAACTAAGATATAATATAATACAGGAACACTTGAGTACTGGCGCGGGGTGCTTCAAGACCCCCACAGTGGTAAATTACGTTTTGGTGACTGGCGTGAAATTTCTGCGCTGTTGTGCTTTTTAATACCTTCAAGTTATCTCATAAGTACAGTACATCAATACAGTTTTTTGTCAGCTTGTATTCATTGCACTTCGTTCATGAGACTGTTGAAAGTGTCTGAGCCTGGGTGCCGCTAGACCCGCGCGCCAGTGTTTCATTTTTGTGCATTATTTTATTCATCTTCAGTTATTACTGAAATTGAAAATGTAATTTGTCACATATTATATATTTTGTTTTCAAAGTCTCTTAAATGAATTTAGATAAGTTGAATAAAGCCAGATTCAGGCAATATCTATAATATATTTGGAGATATGAGTGATGATGAAAACATTTCAATGTTGAGTCAGAAGCAGATAATGATGATATATGGTTATATAATGATATATAACTATAATAATTATATTAGTTATACAGAGTTAGTTAAAAGTTTTGAAACAGCTTAATTACTTTATTAATAAGTTTTTGCCATTTTATCAGAAAGTATGAATAACTGAAAGTTGCAATAATGTAATAATCATACCCATGCTCGGCAGAAAGATGTAGAGCAGAGTATCCACATTCATCTCTTGCATTTATGTCGCCACCTCTAACCAGTAACAATCGCACTGCTTCCGGATATCGTTGCCAAACTGCATAGTGCAGTGGTCTCAGCCCTTGAGTTACTGGCTCATTCACCTCAAACAAATAAAGTGTTATTATTCAAAAGTGAATGTTATACTGAATAAAAATACTATAATATATTATATTGTCCAACTAGATAAATAATTTTTTATATTTTCCACATACATAAAACTATCAGTATCGGACATCAAAACTTCACATTTTGTCTTTGATATTTTCTAGATTTGATTGTGATGGAAATTGTACATGAAATTTCTACTGTGTTCCACTATCACAGCAACCAATTTTTTACTCTTGATTTGGAGATGATTTTGTCTATTTTCTTCTCATAGATTAAATGTAACAGATTATGTTACAATCAGAAAGTCTGTATGGCTATTTAACATTCATAAGAGTGTGGCCATAACAACTATTATTAATTAACGTATATAGGGTACAATAAAATTCATTATCTGCTAGGTACTGTCCTTAATAAATGAAAGGTTTCATCCATCTACTTTGTTTGAATTTAATATCTCTGTGAACTTTTTCAACATCATACCCAATTCTAAGTACAGTTTTAGGTTATCAGAATACATAAATGATACATTGATCGAGTGAAGTAAGGTCCAAGATTCAAGTCCACTGTTTTGCATTTCTCTTTATGTATTTATGTTTATATTTATGTTCCACATTTACGGCAAAACGCGGCAATAGATTCTAATGAAATTTGACAGGTATGTTTCTTTTAGAATTGCGCGTCAACTTATACATAAGATTTTTCGAAATTTTGTATTTTTGTAAGAAAAAGAAGCCTCCCACATACGCCAATATTACCTTAAAAATCAGACTAAAGAATTTTTTACAATTAATCAGCTGTCGAGTGGATCCCATGCAATAGATAACTCAAATTTGAACATAGAATTTCTCCCGACTTTTCTCTGCTTTCAATTCTGTCAGCTTTTGATGATAGTAGTTGAACTAGGTTATAGACAACCCCCAACCAGCAATTCGAATTCATTTATTTGCCATAAAAACTATATGCAAATTGATATAATAAATATTCTCAATTACAATATGGCACTACCAGAAAAGAACAACTTGTGCGCTGGATGTGAGTTCGAAGAACCATGAACTACCAAACCGAAGAAACAACCTATCTTGAGGATGAGGTCGACCACGCGGCCCCCACAGAGGACCTCGTAGAGTCAGGAGCCGATCCCAGAGTGTCATACCAGCTGAAGAAGGAGGAAGTGGTCAACTTTCTGGAAGATCTTGGCTTATCCGCCCTAGGAACACTGTTGGAGCTGAGGAAGAGTATCGTCAACCACCACTGCTCCCGTCGGACTGGTTCATCTAACACCAACCAGGACGGTAGGCCTACTGTTTCGGGCACGGGCCGAGCCAACGTAGAGGCACCCAACACGAGTAGACAGTTTCAAAACTGGCTTACCAGAACCGAGCCCCTTCCGGCCAGTATGCGACAAGGTCGAGGTAAGGAGCTGGAATCTAAAATTCGATGGACTGTCAGATGCGCCCAGCTTCATTGAGAGACTCGAGTTGCTGCAGGAGGCTTACGGGATCTGATCTCCGGTGAACAATTTCTCTTGGCCCTTCCCGAATTCCTGTAGAAAAAGGGTTGCTATGGATGCGGAATCGATGTTCTCAATGTAAGCAGTGGGAAGACCTCCAATGAAAGCTTGTTTGCTTCATATCAAGCTTGTAACTTGTTTGCTTTCAAATCGCGCTATCACTCTTTCAAAGTAGCAATTATAAATATAAGCATTATATAAAATATAAGCATTATATAAATATAAGCATTTATATAATTATATAAATGCTCCAAAATCAGTTGTGATCGAGAAAGGACCAGCAAACGACAACAGATTGTTTTTAGAAGCTTCAATTGCTGGGGTAGAGTGTCAAGCTTTGTTGAACACTGACTCCAAGCTCAGTTATTTGAGCACTAGGTTATTCACAGCTTTAAACAAATTAGGACCGGTGAGGACAGAACCCATGCATAACTAGACTACCTGTGCCAATGGGCCCACTCCAAAACTTGATAGGAAAATTACAAACAATGTCAGGATTGAAAAACTGACCGTCCCATTGATTGCAACTGTAAGTGATCGATTTCAACAAAATGTGGTTTCGGGGATTGACTTCATTTGTGAGCATAACCTTATTATTCAAATAGTTACAGGAATAATAATAACATGTAATCTCAATACTGGACCATTTAATGACCAGATTGTGAATACACCACACCACAACGGGGAGTGCAAGTATAACACAACACAGATGTAAACTATTAAGTCGTAATACTACAGCTACATGCGTGGCAAACAGAGATCCAAACTCACTCATTCAAAAGGAGTCAGGACAGTGGAGTGCATCATGTATTGTGAAGAGTGAATCAAACTTGTCAACAGTGAAGTTTCCGAATTATTCACAAACAGCTGTTGTTAATGGCTGACTAGCAGGTAACCCGTGCTCTTCAAGGATCTATTTTAAAACTTTACAACTAACTGAAAAGTTGACGTGATGAAATCTTGAAGAATTGAAAATAGGCCTATAATCATCCTCGGTTATTTAAGAATCTATATGCAAAATTTCAAGTTAATCAGTCCAGTAGTTCAAACGTGATAATGTCTCAAGCATAATTTTCCCATACCGTACGTGTATGAACCAGTTCTTCCCTTTATTATAGTAAAGATGAAACAGTGCTAAAAACGAATAATCCGAGAGGTAATCAGCCTCGTATCCGACAGAAAAGTCGTGAAAACAAACTTATCCGGAAAGCTTCGTCTTCAACCGAGTATCTGGAATGCTATATGCTGAGTCGTGCGGGTCACATACCCGACAATAAGAAGGGTGCGACAAATTAAATGGAGTATTGTGTACGTATACCAATCATTCTCGCCAATTCGACTGGACAACGTTCGTTCAGGTGACAAGGCGGTTGGTTGGGATGACTGGCAAGTAGTAAAAATCTTTCCCACAGTCGTTTATCACACCTCACATTCATGGCAGTTATCCACCGGGAGGACGACTACTGCACCGTTTGACAAGAGTAGGGCACCATTTACCAGGTCTACAATGCACCCAACGTTCGCAAGAAACGCGGCGGCCGACCGCGTATCAAAGTATGGGGTATAATGGCATACTTACTTGGAAGTAAACTCTTCAGTGATCTATTTTGCTTAGTGCAGTTGAAGTTTTTGGGACATTAGATTTTTTTTTAATTGTTATTTTTATATTTGAACTGTTTTTTTATTCCTCGATTATACTTCTTCTTATTATACTCCTCATCATTGCCACCTCCCCCCCCCTCCATCATGGTCCTAGTAGGTGTCACAAAGTAAATTTTCGTCTGTTGAAGACATGCTCTATGTTTTAATATCTGAGTATTTTTGGTTCAGTTAGGCTGTGTCACATGGTTACACATTATGTTTGCTATGGGCAACCAACTTGATGATTACCTTGTTTATAAGTTATTTGGTTTGTATTCAACTATATAATAAAATGGATGTTAACCGAACATATAATATTCATTAGTGTAGAACTTAACATGTGCGAACAAATTGCTGTTGTGTGTTTGTTATAGACCACCAAGAACCGGATTCATAAATGAATTCGAAAATGCTCTAATTAACCTGTTGCCATCCTACAAGCATGTTGTAATAATGCGAGATTTTAACACAGATCTACAGAAAACTGATTCTTTCGAATATTCACAGCTCACAAATATTTTCATGTCATGTAGTCTTAGTATATTACCGCTTGATCCCACTCATCACACCAATTCATCACACACAACTCTTGATTTGATAATAGTTAATGATGAGTCATTTGTAGTTCATTATGGTCAGTTACCAGCCTCAGGACTCTCTTCACACGACTTGATTTTCTCTGTGCTTTCTCTTCAGTCTCCACGACCTGATGCTAGAACAATGCATTACAGGGATCTTAATAGAATTATTCTGTTGGAATTTATTGCTGATGCACATAATCTTCCTTGGCATAGCGTCTACAATCTGATTCATGTCGACGACATGGTGGAGAGGTTCAATGAATTGATTTTGGCTCTATACAATAAGCATGCTCCTGTCATCACTCGGAGAGTAAGGAGGAAGCCATCACCATGGCTTACTCCTGCAATTCGTCAATTGATGTCTCGGCGGGATGCAGAGTTTAGAAGATCTAATGATCCCAACGATCTCACCCTCTTCAGGAGGTTGAGGAACAAAGTTAAACAGGAGCTGCGGAACTCTCGAAATCGCTTCACTTATAACACCTTACTGCAACAAAACACACCACGGGAAAGGTGGAGAATGGTCAAATCGTTGGGTATTGGCAAGACTAGAACTTATGAGCCTATTGCTTTTGACTTGAATGATTTAAATGATTTCTTTGTATCACCTCCTGGTGATGTTGATCTTGCAGCTCAATATACTGATGCACTCAATAATACACTTCAAGGTACTCCTCCAGCACATCAATTTAATTTTTCACCAGTTGATTATTTGCAGGTATTGAAGGTTCTCAGTTGTGTCACTTCTAATGCCACTGGATCTGATTCCATACCAATCCGTTTTATCAAGGATACATTGTTTGTTACTCTTCCTGTTATAACCTTAATTTACAATCAATCTTTCATCACTTCTTCTTTTCCTTCACCATGGAAATCTTCCCTGATTACACCTCTTAGGAAATCCCCTCATCCCACATCTGCATCTGACTTTAGACCAATCTCAATAGTTTCTGCATTATCTAAGGGCGTTTGGCACTGGAACAAATCAATCAATATTTAAGTTCTAACAATATTTTAAATAGGTTCTAATCTGGCTTCCGCTCAAATCACAGCACCACCACTGCTCTGGTTCACGTCACCGACTCCATCCGTCTGGCTATGAAGTATACCAAGGCAATCATATTAGTTATGATTGAACTCTCCAAAGCCTTTGATTGTGTTTTTCATCCACCACTGCTGCTTAAACTAAAGGAAATAGGCTTCTTTGATCATTCTGTGTCCTGGTTTGAATCTTACTTGGTCTCTAGACAGCAATGTATCAGATACAATAACAATTTTTCTGTCTGGAAACCTATATTTCTAGAGGAGTACCACAAGGATCTATCTTAGGTCCTCTTCTGTTCTCGTTATTTATCAACGATCTGAGTAAATTATTCACTCATTGTAGCTTCTACCTGTTTGCGGATGATCTTCAGGTATACTACAGCTTTAAGCCAAATAATATTGATGTGGCTGTGGAAATTATCAGCAGGGATGTGGCTGCGGTCAGTGATTACATCAGGAAGCATGGATGTGTCTGAATGTGGCTAACACAAAATCAATATTGTTTTGTCATCCACAGATTTGGCGACAACTTGATGTTTCTACTATCCTTAAAGTCATTGTGAATCATCACCAGCTTCCATACAGTACCTCTGTGCGTAATTTGGGTCTCATCATTGATAGATTATTAAAGTGGAATGAGCAGTTGCAGTCAGTTTGTAGGAAGGTTTTTGCTGGCGTTCATACTCTGAAGAGGGTTGACGACGGTATCCCACTGAATATGAAGCTCATGCTGGTGGAAACATTGATTTTCCCTCACTTTTCTTATGCTGATATGGCATATGGTGATTTAAGTGTGGACCTTGCCACTAAGCTGCAAAGAGCTCAAAACTATTGTCTGAGATTTGGGTATGGCCTGTGGCGTTTCGACCATGTTTCTTCTTTTTATGATCATGCTTCAGTCTTGAGGTTGAGTGTTTCAAGAGATTTCCATGTTATAATTTTGACAAATAAGGTTCTAAAAAACAAGCTGCTATCTTATATTTTTTGTAAATTTGTTCACCTAGCACAAATTAGCACGATGAGAACCCGGAATCATGCCACATCTCTGGTTACACCACAACACAGGACAGTGATTCACAATATATCATTTTAGGTGGAGGCAGTTAGATTGTGGAATGCATTGCCAGACAATATTAAGTTCTTCAATGTTTGATTCCATTACGAACTGCTTGTTAAATAATCACTTTGAACAATTAACTACGACATAGCAGTCAGGTATTTATATAAATAAAAGCTATTAGCTTCTACTCACATTAGTGTAGCGCTTTCGGACACTAGGCCCTTCATCAACACTGGCTGTCACTTCCGTTGTTGAATACATATGGTTAGTAAGCAGCGTGGGTTATGGGAGTGGCGGGAATTTTTGAACTGTTGGCGGTGGGGGTGGCGGGAATGTTTGAATTTGTGGATTATTGGAGTAGGAGGTTGTAGAGGCTGTGTGATTTGAAGTTGGTTTGCTCATTAAGGATGTTGTGGGGGTCTCTTTTAGTATGTTTATATATTTCAAATTGTTCCAAGGTGTTTAGTTCAGGCCCTTTGTTTCTGATGTGTAGAATTTTTAAATTTGTGGCTATGTCTGTGTAGGTGTGATTGTTTCCTATTAAGTTGGTAGCAAATGCTGATTCGGGGTTGTTGATGTGTTCTTTGAATCTTTTTTCGAATGAACGGCCACTGTGCCCAAGGTAGTATTTTTGGCAATTTGAACAGTTGAGTTTGTATACCCCTGGGTTTTCGTATAAGTTTTTTTCTGTTCTCTTGTGGTAAGTAGGTTTTTGATCTTGTTTTTTGTTTGGAATGCTATATTGAATCCTGCCTTTTTGAAATTCTTTGCTAATCTGTTGGACTTTGAGTTTATGTATGTTAGTGTTATGAATTTGCTATGTTCAGTGCTGGGCTTTTGAGTTTTTCTTTTCATTTTCTGTTGGATTCTGTCTATGAGTAGTGGATCATAGCCATTAGTTTGGGCCAAGAATTTTATTGTGTTGAGCTCTGTACTATAATCTTCTGTTGATAAGGGGATGGTGTTTAGTCTATGGATCATTGTTTTAAAAGCAGCATGTTTGTGTTGAGTGGGGTGATTGGAGGTCTGGTGGATAAGGGTGTCTGATGTAGTTGGTTTTCTGTATATATTGAAGCTGTGTTGATTGTTCATATTTTTTGTGATTGTTAGATCTAGGAAGTTGAGTTTCTTTTCTGTTTCATACTCTGCTGTGAACTGGATGTTTTTGTCTATTCTGTTTATGTCAGTACGAAATAGTTCACATTGTCTTTTGTTTCCTCTGTATAATAGAATGATGTCATTAACCTATCTGTGCCAGTATATGATGCTTTTTGAATGTGTGTTACTTTTGATGATCTTTGTCCAAACTTTGCCACGTCAACATAAATAAAAAAGACATTCTATTCTAGTCTATGCTATCCCAGTTTGTGACACCGTTTTGCTGTATCCGGTAAGGAGGAATCCTAGTCTACAATGTTTGTAAAATAGGGTTGGTTTCAGTTTTCGGTTTATTCATTACGGCATCAATATATTTGTTTGCTTCGCGACGTATTAGTATAGTTTTAGTAGAGCTCCTAATCCGTCTGCCCTATTCCTTAGCGACGTTTCCGTATTGGGAAATAATTTTTCCGTTTTTCTCCGCGACGATTCCGGTCGTCTTCTGAATAATTTCGATCGCATTAAGCAATCTTTCTCTGTACCATTTTCCTGTGAGCAGTTTCAAATTGCTTCACAATACATTGTGCAGTCACAGACTAGCGCATTTCTGCCTGTCTGTTTGCATCCCTATCTGTCTGCCAATAGCAGGCACAGATTGCTATAAATTTTCATACGCAGTTACAGATTTGCGTATCTATTTTCCCTGTGAGCAGTTTCATATTGAATTGAATTGGTTTGTTTTTTCAGATTGATTTCTACATGGATGCAGGTTTGATGCCTAGTGAGATCGGACTCCCCTTGATCGGCTTGCTGGACATTATACAGTAGTTGTTTATTCTCTGCCCTTGCACGGTAGACCCAATATTTTATGAATTTCTTTTTACCTTGACCCTGGGCTAATCTTAGGTGACCTTGATGATCTTGGGTGTATACTTGCGACTCACTTCAATCGGCACTCTAACTTTACTATCATCGAATGAGTAGTTATATGAAGTAGGCACATACAAAAGAAATAAAAAACATTATTAATGTATCAATTGTTTTTTTTCTGATTCTGAATTCTATTTACTGGAAGTTCTCCTGCGTGAGAGAGTGAGCTCTTCAACTTTTTTAACCAATCAATGGAAATTAGTAAGTTCAGCAAGAGAGTGTGCTACCTGCTATATTTTATTCCATGGGTAAATCTTGTTAATTTATAGAAGTGATTTGGACAAAAAAAATCCCTCAGTAATCTTATATTTGACTAATATTCCTTATTGTTTTACGATTATTAGAGTCATCAAGTTCTTTTTCTTCAGTGCAAATAATAATTACCTTTGCTCCAGTTGCTAAGAGTATTCGAATATCGTCCAGAGGTACCATTTTAACAATGCTATCAGCCAGTTCTCTTTGGAGGGGATTGATCTCATGTATCATCTTGTTCTGCAAGGGTCCAAACATTCTCTATCTGAAAAATAAATCAGTTTCATTCAAGGGTAAGAGTTCAATACTTCAGCAGGCAGAAAAAATAATATTATTATCTATGAACACAAAAATTATATCTACATATTATCTATGCTATCTTTTTCAACAGCTGCTGGGTGAAGAGTCAAGAGTGAAGACTCTTCACTCGTAAGTTGAAAAAGATGGCAGAGCTAAGTAACTTACATTACATATTATGTAAACCAGATTCATTCATCCAGTTCAATAATCAGGTTAATCCTGAACAATTTTGGAAAAAACTCCGATGTCCTCAACATTTACATAGCTCTATGTGCAATGTTGTAAGAATCTACAAATTTCTGACACCATCTTGTTTTTTTCATTATGACAATAATTGTTTTGATATTTTCATCACGGATATTCTCTTCCTACACATTACGAAGTGATTGATACCACTTCCAAGGCTGTACTTTGAAGGACAGTAATAATTCTTTTTCTACTGCATGAAAATGAATCGCCATTTTAGGTGATTCTCTCACTCTATAAAAGAAGGACATAAAAGGTCATACAAAAGACTTGGGAGTCAAATATAAATAGCTTAGCCAACGAGAGAAAGTTATGTAATACCACACTCTCGCAGAAAAAAATATGAAGACTAATTTTGTAGGATCATAGTCACCTTTCCGGGAACATTGACAAACCAAAACGTTTGACTGTATATTTGTAATAATTTGACGACGTTCAACTGTTTGCTTGTGTAATAATGAGTACACTGTGTTGAATGGATTGAATATCTATCTATCTATCTATCTATCTATCTATCTATCTATCTATCTATCTATCTATCTATCTATCTGTCCTTTTTTCATAGAGGAATGCCACTAACAATAAACAAAGTAGGTATAAAAGGGGGATTCTGGGCCCACCAGCAATGAGCAGCCCAATTCAACCTAACCTAACCTAACCTAACCTCCCCCAAACCTAGTCTCAGTCATTTTGTCTGGCCCCACCAGTGATGAGCAACCCAACCTAACCTAACCTAACCTAACCTCCCCCAAACCTAGTCTCAGTCATTTTGTCTCTCACCATGACTCCTTCCCCAACCAATAGGAGAGCAGGAAGCCTCCCCACCATGATTTTCTCCCTAAAAACAGGCGATGACAGGTGTGCTAAGAACAGGTGCAGCTGCTCTTACCAAAACCATAAAAAAAATTCCTATTTAAAATTCCCCTATTAAAAATTTTTTTATTCCCCATACTAAATTCTGGTATTTGATATTCTTAAGGTGGGTACTTTAAGTTTTATTGAGATTCTTAGAATATTTTTTTTTCAACTTTAATTCTTGTATCCAATTGGTAATGTGGATATTCCATCCTCTAATACTATTCTCTTATCATCTTTGGAACAAAGAGCTTTTTTATTTATATCCACTGTATAGACATGATGCTCTTTAGATCTGATACAGGTATTTATCAGTCTATGGTCATTATTCAAGCTGAGACAATTCAAATAATCATCAAATGTAATATATTTATTTAATGCAGCTGACTGAACACCTTTTGCTTTTTTTATTTCATGGTCATTCATTCTTATGGAATACATTTTTGCATGAAGACCCACAAATTCCAAGATTATCTTACTATTTGCCTCATCCTTGAACTTTCCCAATACTTTTTTATTCACTGGTGAATAGCAAGGATGGTCAATGGGATAATCAGATGTGTCAAAGTGCTCAATCATGTTATATATATCATCATATAAATCATCAGTAACTATTTTATATAGTAAACTATCTGTATCAGTATATGCAAGTTTAATGTTCTCATTGCCATATTTTGGTATCATTACATTGTAATGGAAGTAATACATCAGTTTTTGCATAATGGTCACTATATTCACCAAGATTTTTGAACCCAAAGGTATTCCATACATTTATTGCATGTAAATAATCTTCATCAGTAATTGCTGTCTTATTAAGATTTGAATAAAATGCAGCTTTTGGTGGGAGAGATGTTTCATTCAATTTATCCCGACTTGTTATATACTCATATGGAAATACACCTTTCCTTGTTAGTAGAGGAATATGTTGAGGTTGGATAAACTTTGGGATCTCTTCAAGTTTGGGGAGATTCCTAGCCAGACTATCCAAGCTACTTGGCATGAAACGAAATGAATCTAGAAACCGTAATTTCATGAATTTATTGATTGTCTTTGAAAATGATATATATTTTTCTTCTGAGTTGGGAATTATATCGATCTGCTTCTCATCATAACCCAACTCCCTCACAATAAAGTGACTATCATATCCACTAAGGTTGTGAAATAATACAGGGAGGAAGTGGGGGACTTGATACTTTAAATTGCAGCTACTATGTGCTGCCCCTCGGTAATTTCCTGTCATATGACAGTGATCTCTAACTTTCACATCATCTACACTGAAATGTTTATCACACATATAACAAGTATCTGCCGAATTGTATGCAGCAAGTTCTTCAGAACTCATTTCATTCATTGGATTGTTAGTTTTATATATTTCTGTTATTTCTTCAGCCAATTCCTTCAAATATTTAAGTAACATCTTAGCAGCATCCCTACCCCTGTATATGAATGGCTCTGAGGGTAAATTATCATACTGTATTGTTTGTTTCAAATAGACACAGATGCTCATAGCCTCATGTTTATGTACTTGTACTGTGTATGATGCAGCGATATCTGGTGTACAGCCTTGTACAGGCTTTAAAATACTTTCAAAATCACAGTAAACAACAAAAGGTACTTGCAGACCTCTCTCAACATGCTCAAATTTCACGAATGGTTTATCATCTGGTAGCACAACTCTTATAGGATTATTAGCAACACACATTTTCAAATGCTCCCTCAGCTTTTCTTCTTTTAACACTCCATACCGATCATCAAAATGGCTGAAGCACCGCTTGCATATTGATATGCTATCTTTATGTTTTGTAATTTGATAACGAACCAATTTTTCAAAGTTTTTTATATATACATAGTGACTGATACCATCACTATTGGAAATCAATAGAATATCTCTATGATCTTCAAGTTCTTCATCAACAACTTTCAGAGGATAGACCTTGTTCTTCTCATCTAAGCCGAATATGTTGATTGTCATTTGATTCACTTTCTCAAATTTTTTAACTTCATTCAATGGTGTGGGGAAAGATACACAAGTGAAGTCATATGTATGATTGACATTACTGTAACTTGATACTCGATGAGGTTTTGTATCTATCAGTTTAGATAAAATTGCATACTCGAAGCATCTATTATCAAAATTTTGGACATTGATACATGCTTTCCTGTTGTTAATCACTTGGGGAAGTGGTACATAAGTACTACCACCAAGAGGTATATACTTGTTGATGCGTAATCTAAGCCCATCAACAGCAAGAAGATGCCATCCACTCTTTTTTAGTTGCACTTCACTCAACTCAGAATTCAATTTATCAAATCCTAACATTAGAATTTTATCTATATTACTATCTGCAAAAATAGGATAATTTTTTGTTTTAAATGATACATTCATCTCTTCATCCATTTGATTTATCATTCTACAATCAACTAGTATATTGAACTTAACTGCACCTTTCAAAGACAATGACATATTCAATCTTGTAGTTATTTTATCTTTCACAGATTGTAGAAAAAGAGGTAAGTCATGATTGACATCTTGTCGAATGAAGTATGATTTAAGCCGACCTTCAAATGCAGTCTCATATTCATTAACACCTTCCAAGGATGGTTGCATTGCAAGTAATGCATCTAATTTTGGCTCAACTCTTCGCCGTTTTGATGGTATGATTTCTGATTCACAAGTTTTATGATGCTTGAGCAAATTGTGTAAATTGATGAAGTTACATCCACAATGAGAGCATGAAACTTCAAAATTTTCATTGCATTATTTTCATGCTTTTTTCTTATGTCTGATCTTTGAAAAACTTTACCACATTTCACACAAATAATGTTCATAGCACAGTCTAAGTCTTTATCATCTAAGAATTTAGAGCAGATGATCTCATGAAAGTTTCGTGATGGAATTGATTTAAAAGAATTACAACAATATTTACAAATATGATTTACAGCAGAATCAAATTCCTTTTCACATTTTGAAACATGTCTTTTCAAATTGAATAAACGTGAGAATTCACGACCACAAATTTCACACCTCATGATATGAATATAATTGAATAATGCAATTGTATAATGTCAATATGTTATATGAGAGTAAGAATTTTCACGAACCAATGACTTCTCCAATATCCTTGATGATCTCTTCGATGACCTCTCCTATGATCCCTTTGATGATCTCCTCTTCACTGATCTCCTTTTTTTTCAATAATATATTTGATGTCCTCTTTGATGACCTCTCCAAAGACCTTTTTGATCACCTCTCTGATGACCTCTCCAATGATCCCTTTGATGATTGATCTCTATGATATTCTTCTCAATTATTTCTTTGATCTCCTCTTAATCTCTATGATCTCCTTTGATCTCTATGATATTCTTCTCAATTATTTCTTCGATCTCCTCTTCAATGATCTCCTGGATGTCTTTTTTTTTTCAATAATATCTTTGATATCCTCTGTTGATGTCCTATTTGATGACCTCTCTAAAGATCTTTGTGATCACCACTATGATGACCTCTCCAATGATCTCTTCTCTAACAAGTGTATTGTAGAAAACAGATAAAAATACTGTACTAATTAAGAGCACAAACGCACCGATGTTCACTACACAAGGACTGAATCCTAACTGAGATAATCATCTCTCTCTTAAAGGTAATCCCCCCTCGCTCTAATTGCTCTCTCAAGCATCAGAAAGCCAGGTCATTGACCTCACTTTACAGTCATGTTTAGATCTACAAGTAGAGTTCAAACATGTTCAAACATGTCTGTGAAGTGAGGTCAATGACCTGGCTTTCTGATGCTTGAGAGAGCAATTTTTTTATCTTATCCAGTTTCTTCTCCATTCCATCAAAATAGCTTATAATAAGGTTTATGAATATTCAAAACCCTTATATTCTCTATTGCTAGTTTTAATGATGTTATCAAGCAGGATTGTATTTTTTTAGCTATGAAACAACAACACTCATGGTAAGACAACAAATTTTCTATAATAGATAAGAAGCTTTTTTTTTTGCTTACCGGTAGCTGTAAAATAACAATATTGCTAACTGAAGTAGTCTAGCTG